>NC_140264.1:2564806-2569806 GCF_949987555.1 Borostomias antarcticus | reverse complement strand
TTCATTTAGTCATGTAGACTATCCCTGCTATCTATTCATTTAGTCATGTAGACTATCCCTGCTATCTATTCATTTAGCCATGTAGACTATCCCTATCTATTCATTTAGTCATGTAGACTATCCATATCTATTCATTTAGTCATGTAGACTATCCCTATCTATTCATTTAGTCATGTAGACTATCCCTGCTATCTATTCATTAAGTCATGTAGACTATCCCTGCTATCTATTCATTCAGTCATGTAGACTATCCCTATCTATTCATTCAGTCATGTAGACTTTCCCTATCTATTCATTTAGTCATGTAGACTATCCCTATCTATACATTTAGTCATGTAGACTATCCCTGCTATCTATTCATTTAGTCATGTAGACTATCCCTGCTATCTATTCATTTAGTCATGTAGACTATCCCTGTTATCTATTCATTTAGTCATGTAGACTATCCCTGCTATCTATTCATTTAGTCATGTAGACTATCCCTGCTATCTATTCATTTAGTCATGTAGACTATCCCTGCTATCTATTCATTCAGTCATGTAGACTATCCCTATCTATTCATTCAGTCATGTAGACTTTCCCTATCTATTCATTTAGTCATGTAGACTATCCCTATCTATACATTTAGTCATGTAGACTATCCCTGCTATCTATTCATTTAGTCATGTAGACTATCCCTGCTCTCTATTCATTTAGTCATGTAGACTATCCCTATCTATTCATTTAGTCATGTAGACTATCCCTGCTATTCATTTAGTCATGTAGACTATCCCTATCTATTCATTTAGTCATGTAGACTATCCCTGCTATCTATTCATTTAGTCATGTAGACTATCCCTGCAATCTATTCATTTAGTCATGTAGACTATCCCTGCTATCTATTCATTTAGTCATGTAGACTATCCCTGCTATCTATTCATTTAGTCATGTAGACTATCCCTGCTAACTATTCATTTAGTCATGTAGACTATCCCTGCTATCTATTCATTTAGTCATGTAGACCCTGCTATCTATTCATTTAGTCATGTAGACTATCCCTGCCATCTATTCATTTAGTCATGTAGACTATCCCTGCTATCTATTCATTTAGTCATGTAGACTATCCCTATCTATTCATTTAGTCATGTAGACTATCCCTATCTATTCATTTAGTCATGTAGACTATCCCTATCTATTCATTTAGTCATGTAGACTATCCCTATCTATTCATTTAGTCATGTAGACTATCCCTATCTATTCATTTAGTCATGTAGACTATCCCTGCTATCTATTCATTTAGTCATGTAGACTATCCCTATCTATTCATTTAGTCATGTAGACTTTCCCTGCTAACTATTCATTTAGTCATGTAGACTATCCCTGCTAACTATTCATTTAGTCATGTAGACTATCCCTGCTATATATTCATTTAGTCATGTAGACTATCCCTGCTATCTATTCATTTAGTCATGTAGACTATCCCTATCTATTCATTTAGTCATGTAGACTATCCCTATCTATTCATTTAGTCATGTAGACTATCCCTGCTATATATTCATTTAGTCATGTAGACTATCCCTGCTATCTATTCATTCAGTCATGTAGACTATCCCTGTTATCTATTCATTTAGTCATGTAGACTATCCCTATCTATACATTTAGTCATGTAGACTATCCCTGCTATCTATTCATTTAGTCATGTAGACTATCCCTGCTATCTATTCATTTAGTCATGTAGACTATCCCTGTTATCTATTCATTTAGTCATGTAGACTATCCCTGCTATCTATTCATTTAGTCATGTAGACTATCCCTATATATTCATTTAGTCATGTAGACTATCCCTGCTATCTATTCATTTAGTCATGTAGACTATCCCTGCTAACTATTCATTTAGTCATGTAGACTATCCCTATCTATTCATTTAGTCATGTAGACTATCCCTGCTATTCATTTAGTCATTTAGAATATCCCTGCTATCTATTCATTTAGTCATGTAGACTATCCCTGCTATCTATTCATTTAGTCATGTAGACTATCCCTGCTAACTATTCATTTAGTCATGTAGACTATCCCTGCTATTCATTTAGTCATGTAGAATATCCCTGCTATCTATTCATTTAGTCATGTAGACTATCCCTGCTAACTATTCATTTAGTCATGTAGACTATCCCTATCTTCATTTAGTCATGTAGACTATCCCTGCCATCTATTCATTTAGTCATGTAGACTATCCCTGCTATCTATTCATTTAGTCATGTAGACTATCCCTATCTATTCATTTAGTCATGTAGACTATCCCTGCTATCTATTCATTTAGTCATGTAGACTATCCCTGCTATCTATTCATTTAGTCATGTAGACTATCCCTATCTATTAATTCAGTCATGTAGACTTTCCCTATCTATTAATTCAGTCATGTAGACTTTCCCTATCTATTCATTTAGTCATGTAGACTATCCCTATCTATACATTTAGTCATGTAGACTATCCCTGCTATCTATTCATTTAGTCATGTAGACTATCCCTGCTATCTATTCATTTAGTCATGTAGACTATCCCTGCTATCTATTCATTTAGTCATGTAGACTATCCCTGCTATCTATTCATTTAGTCATGTAGACTATCCCTATCTATTCATGTAGTCATGTAGACTATCCATGCTATCTATTCATTTAGTCATGTAGACTATCTCTGGTATCTATTCATTTAGTCATGTAGACTATCCCTGCTAACTATTCATTTAGTCATGTAGACATACCTATCTATTCATTTAGTCATGTAGACTATCCCTGCTATCTATTCATTTAGTCATGTAGACTATCCCTGCTATCTATTCATTTAGTCATGTAGACTATCCCTATCTATTCATTTAGTCATGTAGACTATCCCTGCTATCTATTCATTTAGTCATGTAGACTATCCCTGCTATCTATTCATTCAGTCATGTAGACTATCCCTGTTATCTATTAATTTAGTCATGTAGACTATCCCTATCTATTCATTTAGTCATGTAGACTATCCCTGCTATCTATTCATTTTCTAAAGCCAATTGTCTTTCACCTGATTGGTGCCAATTATTATCTAGTCAGTAAATGTCTGCATATATGCCAACTTTATCTGTCCACGTTATAATGTAGCTTGCTTCATTGTCATAATTGTAGGCCTAGCCTACATCAGTAGCCTACATTAAATCTAGCTATCTGAGACCAGTTTGTTTAGTATGTGATCTCAGTAAAGCCTAGTTAGTATGCGTGTCAGTGCTGCACAAATACTGTACGAATACAGCAGCATATCGGCAATTAAAAAAAAGTTAGTAGACTAACAGAATACAGAATAATACTAATACCATGAATACAGAATAATACTAATACTATGAATACAGAATAATACTAATACTATGAATACAGAATAATACTAATACTATGAATACAGAATAATACTAATACTATGAGCTGAAGGAACAGTTTAGTTCCTGAAACTCAACCTTCCGGGGACTTCTCCATTGAAAAGTACGCAAGTGAGAGTCAGGGTGTGCATGTGTGTGTGTGTGAGAGAGAGAGAGAGAGAGAGAGAGAGAGAGAGAGAGAGAGGGAGAGAGAGATAGAGAGAGAGAGAGAGAGGCCAAGGGTTACATCAGCCTGAATCTGTTGCTGTAGCCAGGGTAGAGGTGACCTGGGCCTAGGGTCTTATTACACCTGGGCCAGCAGGACCAGACTGGTTCAGAACTGGACCAGCAGGACCAGACTGGTTCAGAACTGGACCAACAGGACCAGACTGGTTCAGAACTGTACCAGCAGGACTAGACTGGTTCAGAACTGGACCAGCAGGACCAGAGTGGTTCAGAACTGGACCAGCAGGACCAGACTGGTTCAGAATACCATCTTTATGTTTCTAGAGTTTGTCCCAGTGGTGCATGTCTCAATGTCAGTGATGACGTGAGTATGATACGTGACTTCAGCAGAATGTTTCCTGTGTTCACTGAGGATCAGATAAGGAAGAAGGGAGGTGAGAAAGTACGACACACTTAGAGAATTCATCGCTGATAGAGCCGTCAGCCAGTTCTCCACACGGTTACGTTATATTTATTATCTGACCAGCACTCAAGTCTGGACACAGATATGGTTCCTTTCTTGATCCTGATAATGTCCTTGACCACAGGTAAGGCCTGGTCATTTTAATATCTATACTGTGTTGGATACAGGCCTGTGTTCATGCACAGAGGCCTCTGTTCCACTGATATACTGTATATTTGTGCATCAGTACTGTATGGGCTGTGTTTAGTTTAGCTTACGTTAGTTTATTGGACAGTTGTTAAAAGACATGATAGAGCAAGTCATGCATCATACAAATGTCCAGGATAACACAAAGAGTCACAGACTTATTTCCGTTGTGGTCCTTGCTTGGATGCAGGTTGGCTATGCTAGATCTGCTTCTGAGGCTGTGTGATTCTCTAGCTGCTAAGATATTTGGGGGCCTGTGGTTGACTGTTTTGTGCACCATGTTGAGCCTGAGCTGAGCTACTCTGGCCTCCACTGGTAGTCAGCTGACTTCCTGAACATGATTCTTCTTCATGATTGTTCGTGTCTGTGAGAGAGAGAGAGACAGAGAGAGGGGGGTGGGGGAGGGGAGAGAGTAACGGAGAGAGAGAGAGGGGGAGGGGGTGGGTGAAGGGAGAGAGAGAGAGAGAGAGAGGGGGGGAGGGGAGAGAGTAACGGAGAGAGAGAGAGAGAAGGCAGAGACAGGAAGACTGAGTGGTGAAGTGATGTAATTTTGTAAGCTTCAAGTTAGCATGTCAGCCATTGTGGAATGTAAGAAATGGATTTGGGAACAATGTTGAAAACAAAGTTTCTGTTTAACAGAGAGTCACAGAATGCATACAGAAGAGTATATTTAGTTCTAAAAGTTAGAATACATCACTGAAGATGAGTTTTGTGAATTTAGAGAGAGAGAAAGAGGAGAGGAAAGAAAATAAGTTTATTGTGTGTGTGTGTGTGTGTGTTTGTGTGTGTGCCTGTGTT
>NC_140264.1:2544806-2562306 GCF_949987555.1 Borostomias antarcticus | reverse complement strand
GTGTGTGTGAGTGTGTGCGTCAGGTGAGTGTGTGTGAGTGTGTGTGTCGGCTGAGTGTGCATGTGCGTGTGTGTGTCGGGTGAGTGTGTGTGTGTGTGTGTGTGTGTGTGTGCGTGTGTGCGTGCGTGTATGTGAGTGTGTGTGTCGGGTGAGCGAGTGTGTGTGTCTGGTGAGTGTGTGTGTGTGCGTGTGTGTGTGTGCGTGTGTATGTGTGAGTGTGTGTGTCGGGTGAGTGTGTGTGTGCGTGCGTGTGTGTATGTGTGTGTGTCTGGTGAGTGTGTGTGTGTGTGTGTGTATATGTGAGTGTGTGTGTCGGGTGAGTGTGTGTGTGTGTGCGTGTGTGTGTGTATGTGTGAGTGTCTGGTGAGTGTGTGTGTGTCGGGTGAGTGTGTGTGTGAATTCAGGGCTGTGAGTAGCTTTGCTCTGCTGAAAGTCTGTTGTTTTAATTCAGTTTTACACCATATCTTTGTGATCATTTTTAGATATTGGTGCTTTCCATCTACTTAACGTAGTAATTATTTTATCAATCCGACGCTCGGATTTCTGGAGTAGGCTAGTTTGGATGGTGTTATGCTATTTATTACACCTCTGCCCCCCTCGCGCGGGGGCACACGCGGATACTACCAGACATTGATTTCATGCTTCCTGCAGCTGTAAAACGATATTCAACAATATCATCTTCTTTGTGGGTGTTCATGAATGATCCGACGTCTATGATATGAACATGTATGCTTTATTACACTCAGAAGTAGACTAATTTCCCTGATATGATGTGTAGGCGATCTGTCAGTTCCGAGGGCGAACTCAATGTTTTTGAATGCAATAGTTCTGTCCAGAAATCCATTCTTAGATTAGAATAAAGGAGTTAGTTGGGTTGGGTCAACATTGAGAAGTTAATGTGATGATCTCCTTGGCTGAGAAACAGATTGTGTGATACTGACAGATGCAAATGACATGTCTCCACCATTTACATTATACAACATACAGTATTGAATTTGCAATACAGGTACATTGGTAAATCCACGAGTAGGCTAGGCTACATTTTGATTTATTGTTTTTGTTTTATTTCCTTTATCACACACCTTTCTGGTGCCAGCACATATGGGCCTATAAGACATGCATGTACTGTACAAGCAAACAACAACACAAGTTTAACACATAGAGGGAGGGTGCCAGTCAGATCTTAGTTGTACACAGACTGACGTGTACAAGACTTGAGATTCAGACTCATATGTTCAGAGCTGTAGTTCATATAGTGTATCATGTAGTGCATACTGTGTGAAGCTCAGGCTTAAGCTAAATACCGGCTGCCCATTTCTCCCCGTGAATCAGAACATGTTTGCTTTTGAGTTTAAATACATCACTTGGTAGTCTATTTCTGAACACATACTGTAAGTCACATTCATTAAAAAGACAATACTGATCTGGCCTATAGATAGTTCAGAGTAAGATCCCAGTTCAACACTATAGTTCTCCTCTACTCTGGAATGTTTCATCAGTCTGTTCCATAAGCCACCATATCACCTTTCCCATCCCATATCCCCACTGATGGCCACATTTGGAGTCAGTTTGAACACCCACAAAAACATGGAATATATTTGTCTAACGGCTAAGAACATTTATAGAGCAATAAATTACATTATATTACATTTTCAGAGCAAGAAAGGCTAAGAGCATCAGGTCCAGGCCTAAGGCAGATGTGGACTGATGTGTGTCTGTGTGTAGGTGTGTGTCTGTGTGTACGTGTGTGTGTGTGTGTGTGTGTGTGTGTGTTAACTAAATACTACGACATCCACAGCTGACACGGTCCACAGCTGACACTGGTCCTAGTGTCTCTAGTGGTAGGCATATAGGCCTGTGTGTGTGTGTGTGTGTGTGTGTGTGTGTGTGTGTGTGTGTGTGTGTGTGTGTGTGTGTGAGAATCTATACCAGCACTACTAGGTTTCTGGCATGAAGAACAGGGCCTGACTGTCTCCTGTCTTTCTCCAGGGCCTGATGATGTGAGGTTGGTGGGAGGAGGCAGCCGCTGTGCTGGTAGAGTGGAGATGAACCTCCAGGGAGTGTGGAGAGGTCTGTTAGGAAGGTTTGTCTGGACCATGCGTGATGCAGCTGTAGTGTGTAGACAGCTGGGCTGTGGCTCTGCTCTTTCAACAAGAGAGACTCGTAGTGGTGAAGGCCGTCCTGTATGGATGTTTAGATCTCCCTGTGCTGGGTCTGAGTCTGCACTGAGGGAGTGTGGAAGAGTGACTGAAGAGTTTAATACTACTGCTGTTCTGGAGGTGGTCTGCTCAGGTAATACACACATCATGTCATTATATTCACTACTCAGTTACACTGTTACAGTATTATTACATTAAAGATGTCTGTCTTATTGCATACAAGCTGATGTTATCTGTTGAAGGGATTCACATTGTATGAAATGGCAACATTCTGATAGATATTAGTGTATTCTGGGACATTAATGGATATTTTCACACTTCTTATTTTGCTGAAAGATGTTATGTTATCAATAATAATAATAATGCTCATATTGACCATCTGTCTCTCTTCCTTCAGAGTCTGTGAGGCTTGTGAATGGATCTGGTCTGTGCTCTGGCAGAGTGGAGGTGAGGTCTTATCAGACGTGGGTCTCAGTGTGTGAAGCTGGCTTTGACTGGCAGGATGCAGAGGTGGTCTGTCGGGAGCTTGGCTGTGGGGCTCCTTCAGCCCTCCAGGGGGCGCTCTATGGGGAAGGTGAGGGTCCAATCTGGGTTAAAGAGTTCCAGTGTGAAGGCAACGAGTCCCGTCTGCTGGACTGTGACTCCTCAGGCTCAGCTAGAAGCACCAGCTCACCTGGCAATGCTGTTGAACTCACCTGCTCAGGTACTGTAAGAATCAGTTTGTCTCTCACCTCTGTTTCTCACCTGGAGTGACATGATAGAAAGAGCATGGCTGTGTTTAGTTAGGATACATAGAGTCAGAGGGCCTGACTGTCTCCTGTCTTTCTCCAGGGCCTGATGATGTGAGGTTGGTGGGAGGAGGCAGCCGCTGTGCTGGTAGAGTGGAGATGAACCTCCAGGGAGAGTGGAGACGTCTGGTCAGAAGGTCTGCCTGGACCATGAGTGCTGCAGCTGTAGTGTGTAGACAGCTGGGCTGTGGCTCTGCTCTTTCAACAAGAGAGACTCTTAGTGGTGAAGACCGTCCTGCATGGTGGTTTAGATCTGACTGTGCTGGGTCTGAGTCTGCACTGAGGGAGTGTGGAAGAGTGACTGAAGAGTTTTATACTGCTGATGTCCTGGAGGTGGTCTGCTCAGGTAATACACACATCATGTCATTATATTCACTACTCAGTTACACTGTTACAGTATTATTGTTGTGGAGCCGAGCCGCCCCGGGAGAGACGGGTCCCGCGCCACTGCAGGTGCCGGCGATCACCAATCAAGCGCACCTTCCCTCCTCAGTCCGCCCGGCTATAAGAAGACGGCACCTGCATTCGTCGCTTAGACGTTCGCTACCTATGTGGTAAACCGCACGCTTGGCTGACTATAAGCCTACTCAAATCCACATTTGTGACCAGCCGTTGTTTTTTCCCCGTCCTGGTTTATTGTCCGCTGAACTAATCCCTTTTCCTGTTTTTTCCCCAGACCCGACCCCGTCTCTCCCGGGACCTTTTTCCACCGACTCCCCGCTCTCCCCGGCTTCCGCGTCTCCTCTCTCCCTCGTCCCTCCCTGGTTCCTCGGGCTTCCACGCCGACCCCCTCGCTCCTGGTGCTTCGCCTGCCCCTCTGCTCCACGTCCCCTCGCCTCCTCGTCCCTCCCTGGTTCCTCGGGCTTCCACGCCGACCCCCTCGTCCCTCCCTGGTTCCTGCCTCTTCACCTCGCCTGATCTCGCCCCGGTCCCCAGACCACGCTACCACCAGCCTCTCTCCCTTCGCACGCACATTTCCACACACCTCTCATTCCCACTCGCAGACACGCACACAGACACCCCCTGCTGAAGAACACACGCCATTACACCAAACACATCGCACCATACATTCCCCCCACTGTTTCACCTCCCCCTTTGTTTTGTGGCAACAGTTATTTCCCTATTAGTTATTAAACGGCCTGCTGGCCAAACTCTCCCCTGGTTTCCGTCTGTCTGGAGGTCTGGCCACACGGGTCCTTGGGCCCTGAGCCAGTCGTTCACAACAATTATTACATTAAAGATGACTGTCTTATTACATACAAGCTGATGTTATCTGTTGAAGGGATTCACCTTGTATGAAATGGCAACATTCTGATAGATATCCGTGTATTCTTTGACATTAATGGATATCTTCACACTTCTTATTTGCTGAAAGATGTTATGTTATCAATAATAATAATAATAATGCTCATATTGACCATCTGTCTCTGTTCCTTCAGAGTCTGTGAGGCTTGTGAATGGATCTGGTCTGTGCTCTGGCAGAGTGGAGGTGAGGTCTAATCAGACGTGGGTCTCAGTGTGTGAAGCTGGCTTTGACTGGCAGGATGCAGAGGTGGTCTGTCGGGAGCTTGGCTGTGGGGCTCCTTCAGCCCTCCAGGGGGCGCTCTATGGGGAAGGTGAGGGTCCAATCTGGGTTAAAGAGTTCCAGTGTGAAGGCAAGGAGTCCCGTCTGCTGGACTGTGACTCCTCAGGCTCAGCTAGAAGCACCAGCTCACCTGGCAATGCTGTTGAACTCACCTGCTCAGGTACTGTAAGAATCAGTTTGTCTCTCACCTCTGTTTCTCACCTGGAGTGACATGATAGAAAGAGCATGGCTGTGTTTAGTTAGGATACATAGAGTCAGAGGGCCTGACTGTCTCCTGTCTTTCTCCAGGGCCTGATGATGTGAGGTTGGTGGGAGGAGGCAGCCGCTGTGCTGGTAGAGTGGAGATGAACCTCCAGGGAGAGTGGAGAGGTCTGTTCAGAAGGTCTGTCGTGAGCACCATGAGTGCTGCAGCTGTAGTGTGTAGACAGCTGGGCTGTGGCTCTGCTCTTTCAACAAGAGGGACTCGTAGTGGTGAAGTCCGTCCTGCATGGTGGTTTAGATCTCTCTGTGCTGGGTCTGAGTCTGCACTGAGGGAGTGTGGAACAGTGGATGGAGAGTTTAATACTAATGCTGTTCTGGAGGTGGTCTGCTCAGGTAATACACACATCATGTCATTATATTCACTACTCAGTTACACTGTTACAGTATTATTACATTAAAGATGTCTGTCTTATTGTATACAAGCTGATGTTATCTGTTGAAGGGATTCACATTGTATGAAACGGCAACATTCTGATAGATATTGGTGTATTCTATAATACTACTACTGTCCTGGAGGTGGTCTGCTCAGGTAATACACACATCATGTCATTATATTCAGCTGATGATCTTAACAGTCACACATTTCCTATTCTGCACCTGTCACAGTAGCTGTGAGAGCTTTACAAAAAGACTATTACACTACATTACACTGTTACAGTATTAAAGGATTATCTCTGGTATTAAAGATGTCTGTCTTATTGGATACAAGCTGATGTTATTTGTTGTAGCGTCCACTTTGTATAAAATGGCTACATTTCTATACAAGTGTTATTATTGGACAGATACCTACACACTTGTGCTGATGGAGCTCATATGAACAGCTTACTGCATGGTGGTTTAAATGTAAATGTGCTGGTCTGAGGGAATGTACACCAGGGTTTAAAGAGACTCATACTCATGGTGTCCTGGCAGTGATCTGCTCAGATATGTTTCAGAAATATCACGTGATGCTACTGTATACTGCTGTCTCAGTCACTAAAGTAGCCCATGCTGCCCTGTGAGGGAGGGAGGAGAACACAGCAGATCTCATCATCACACCTGAATCAGAGAGGTTGGTTTCTCTCCCCTCTTCTCTGTCTTTGCAGATCTCCTATTCCAGCCTATTGTCTCCCTGTCTTCCTCCATGCGAGGGGTCTCCGAGGGCCAGCAGCAGGGGCTGGTGTACAAGGACCACAGCTTTGACATCAGCTGCTCCATCCAGCCACAGTACCCAGGAGGCTCCTTCCACCTCACCTTCACCGGCTCCAACACAACCCTGAGACACACCCACCCAGCTGTCAATCACTCTGCCAACTTCCTGTTTCCTGCTGCAGACCACGCCCACCAAGGAAACTACAGCTGTGTTTATGAGGTCTACGTTTTCTCTCATAACTTCACCTCTGAGAGTGAACTCCTCTCTGTCACTGTCGCAGGTAACTGATGGACTTTTAGAACCACAATCCCTACCTTTTTCACTCAACCAATTGGTTGGGCTGCTATGACACATGTTTGTAAACCACTGGGTTGGTCTTGAGTGAGTCTAACGGTCAGTGAGTCATTTGATTCCTGTGGTGATCTGGGGGTGGGTGACCACAGAATTATAATATGGATGTCAGTAGCACTACCTTAAGGTCACTGTCTCTCTCCACAGTCCACAAACAAAGTAGCAGCACTTTTGACATGAAATGAAAGCTATATATGATGATGTAACTTTTCAGTTGACAGCTTAATCTGATCTGATGATTCTCAGTTTCCTCATCCGCTGTGTTTCAGTTCCAGACTCTCCTCTGACAGATTTCATCATCAGAGTGGTTGTGGTGCTGCTGATCTTGGTGATATCCACCCCTGCCCTCTATCTGTTCTTTAAGGTACAAGTTATTACCCAGTCAGTCAGGGGAATGACAGCCGTGGCACAGAGGTCAAGTCTTTGCTTAACTACCACGTTTGCCTATCTGCTTGCTGATAGACTTGTTGTGTTCATGTACAGTAGGCCTGTGATAATGAACTTGCTGCTCATTTCTCCAAGTCTCTCCCCTGTTCCTGACTCTTGGTGTTGTGTCTCTCCAGACCAGGGGGCGGAGGCCAGCAGAGAGGGAGAGCATGGAGATGGAGGCCCTGCCTTCCAGTGCTGAGGCGGGGCCAGGAGAGGAAGGAGCAGCCCAGAGGATGGAGCAGGAAGAAACTGCTGTTTAGAGGCTGATCTGAGGTCAGTCATGTGGTGTCCCTGCCAATGGTGACTGACAGCTTTGGTCTGATCCTGGATCTTTGAAGTTCCACCCCGTCTATTTTTATCAGGAGTTTTTTCCTTCTTTTTGAAGTTATCTTTTCAGATTGCATTAATGCCTCTGTTGGTTCTGTATTGAAGTTGTTATCTTTTCAGATTGCATTAATGCCTCTGTTGGTTCTGTATTGCATGATCCGTTATTAACATTGTTATTACTGATGTATTTTATGTTTGCTGGCAGTAACAAAGTTGTTAAATGATTGTATGAATACACCTTTATTTTTATATTGAAAAATACTTTTGAATGCTGTAAAACACAATGCTTTTTTATTCAAGGACAGTCAGCCAGGGCTGGAATTATCTCTGCAGGGTTCGATATCCTCACCTTGATGTTGAGAAACTGATTGATTCACTTTTTTATTTGGCTCTTGAGGTCCCGGGAGTCAAAACTGAACTTGGAAAGAGTGCTTTTAGTTCTGGTGCTTCTAGAACATGGACTAGTTTAGTTCTGGTACTCGAACATTTGATTTGGGACTATGGGGTCGAGGTTTGTGTATGGTTTAGATAATGTTGTTATTGTATCTAATTGTGTAAAATGTATGAATGTGATATTGTAATTATATTGTTACATAGTTTTGTATTGTTTATGATGTATGCTATGTCACCAGGGCACCATTGTAAATCATCCCTGGATAAACAAAGGGAAAATTATATGTATATATATTCTGTATATATTATATAATATATAATCGATGTAAGTGCATAGATTGAAGTGATTTTAATAAATTCTAATTTGCCAACACACCTGACTGATGGTCCACTCTTCCCACCTGAAACATACCTGACTGATGATATAGATTTAAATATACTGACAATATATTATATTTATACATCTGTATAATAAACAGAGTCTTTATTATAGCTTGACAGGTGACACAGTTACATGACTAATCCAGATTACATACATGAAACGTGTCCTTAAAGTGACAATCTGAAACTTCCCTGCTCAGTTATTCTTGGCAGGTGTGTCTTTGAACTGCATTTCCCAGAGATCACTTCCAAACCTTGTGTGATGTGGGTGATGCCAGAGTGGGTGTTCGGCGATAGATAGGTGTGTGTGTGTGTGAGTGAGTGTGTGTATAAATGTAGTGCTCCTGTGCTGTAGTTAAACTATGGAAACCCATACTGAGGTAATCTGGACTAATCCAGACTGGATTAACCCAGGTTGAACTGGGTGAAAATAGTCTGTAGTCACAGTGACCACAGATACTCTCTCACCTCTCTTATCCCCCTGTGGGAGCCAGAGTGGTCTAGTGCTGCCACCTAGTGGTGGACAGAGTGTCCTGAGAGAGAGAGAGAGGGAGAGAGAGATAAGGACAGAGAGAGATAGGGGAGAGGGAGAGCGAGAAAGGGAGAAAGAGAGAGAGAGAATCCCCCTAGGGGAAAGTGGGCGTTTCAGTCGTGGAAGTAAACTACAGCAAGGTTGGAAAATGCACAAGATCCAGAGTAGTACTGTAATCATAAAAAGAGGAGCAAGGACTAGATATTTTGTAATCCACATATATACACACACACATGACGTGCACACCTCCACTACACTCAGAACGCTCAGGCCCTGTTATACAGTCTGATGGTTACTCAGGCCCTGTTATACAGTCTGATGGTTACTCAGGCCCTGTTATACAGTCTGATGGTTACTCAGGCCCTGTTATACAGTCTGATGGTTACTCAGGCCCTGTTATACAGTCTGATGGTTACTCAGGCCCTGTTATACAGTCTGATGGCCACTGGCTCAAGGAAGATCTGAACCGCTCCGTATTGCACCTGGGTGGGAGGAGCCTGTGGGTGGGAGGAGCCTGTGTCTGAAGGTGCTCCCCATCTGCCACAGCTCGCCATGGAGGGGATGGGAGGGGTTGTCTAGGATAGACTTCAGTTTGTCCCTCGTCCTCCTCTCCACCACAGACTCCAGACTGTCCAGTTGTTGCCCCACGACAGAGCTGCCCTCCTCACCAGCTTGTTCAACTGGTTTGACTCCCCAGACCTGATGCCTTCTCCCCAGAAAGCAACGGCAAAGAACAGTGTGCTGCTCCCACAGACTGGTAGAACATCCTCAGCAGCCTGCTACACACATCAAAGACCTGAGCCTCCGGAGGAAGCACAGTCTGCTCTGTCCCTTCCTGTAGAGGCCTCAGTGTCGTCAGTCCAGTCCAGTTTGATGTTCAGGTGCTCTCCCAGGAACTTGTATGAGTCACCATCTCAGCCTCCTCCCCCTGGATGGTGATGGGGGCTGGAGGCCTCCTGTTCCTTCTGAACTAGTCTAATTCCGACCACTAGACGGAGCCATACCAACTGAATACTTCAATCGATACTTTGAATTTATTTTTTGCATTTTTTCCATTCCATAACCATCATGTGAATGGAAGCATTCAGTTATGTAAAATGCCATCAATCCTATCACATTCCAATAATTTTTACAAGAATACATTTTGAAAGTGTTTAAAAGAGTATCAAACTGCATTTATTACAATATAACTACTGACAGTGACTACACATTTTGTAGTCATCCGTGACCTTGCAGCTAATGTGAACGGTGTGTCAGGGCTGCTGCTGGGGGTGGTAACATCAGCAGTAGCAGTTGAGGTGCTAGTAGGCCTAGGGGGGTCTTAACATTAAGCATAACATTAGTTAATAACGTTAGCCTAAACACATTTCACTGCTACAGAAGTTAAAATACCACTAAGTAACCAATGCACTAAGCAATGCATTACAGTAGGGTTGCTAATGCTAGCTAGCTAGGTAATGGGGGAAATCCGTGTTTTTATGCATTTATTTTTACCATACGCTATAGGCGTGTAGTATAACCATACCTTTGAGCGTTTTGGTGGCATTATCTCAGCGTGCTAAACTGTGTCAACAACTCGCAGTTGCAGCATGGGTTGCAGTCGATTTCACATTAAATTGAAGAACGCTTGCGGTGATTGGACCATATTACAATGTCTTTTTTTCCTAGATCTCAATACAAAAAGGATCGAATGAAGTACTGGTTTGACTGAAGATCCTTCGATCCAGTACTACAAGGTATCGAGTACCGATACCCAGCCCTAATAATGACTAAACCCTGTTTACTGTTTAACTTTTTATTTTATATACAATGTATTATATCTATAATTATATTTATACCATGGTCTGGGTTAATACTCTTTCCTGATTGGCCAGCAGACGTGCGTTAAAACCGTGTATACGCACACGTAGTTCGGCTGAAGTTTAATTACCGATCTAAATCAATGCGCCGGCTTTGACAGCAACCCAAATGAGCTCATCCCATAGCCTGCTGGACCATTGCTAGCTAGCCATGAACGAAGTGTTGGATACTGCATATTTGCTGTGCAACGCATCCATGGTCCAGTTGTCAAATCTATTTGCCAACAAACTCTTTATGATAGCCAGACACCTCACTGTCCCTAAATCAAAAACAGTTTTTTCACTTTGTGTTATAACGTGGTGGTGCACGTTAGTGGTGTAGTAGCCAGATATGATTTTGTAACGTCAGTCTAAGAGTTGCAGTAAAAAAAGCCAGACGTATGGAAAACGGTCTCCGCCTCGTTGATCCAGTAAGGGATAATCAACGAGTAGGTGCGTTAAACGGTTTTAAGGCACGACGTGAGGCGAAGAACCAGCCGACGCTCAGTGCCTCCGCAAAGTGCCTTAAAACCGTTTAACGCACAACTATGAGTTGATTATCCCGCTTATACCATGGCCCCACATGCCAAAGATAAATAAATATATGCCATTTACTCGCATTTTCTACATTAAAATATAAAGAAATGCTATTTATGTGTTGCTCACTGCTGAGTGTCATTATAGTCCCTAACTGCTAAATCACGTTGCTATGGAATTACAAATTGAATACTGTATAATATTTCTTGGAGGAACAGCGATGACATCCAATAGTTAACATGGGTTTGGAACCGTAAGTGAAATGGAAAGTGTCCGTTACCTTTTCTTTCAGCAATGTCTCTCAACCCTGGATACGACCTAGCAACCAATGAGCCTAGCAACCCAAACTAGCTATTCCATAGCCTACTGTACCCATATATCTATGACTGTAGTACCTGATATTGCTAGCCCTACTAACACACGCAGGTTGCGCAAACGTTCGACATACGGCCGCTATAGGTGACGATTCGTGTGCGCCGCGTGCGGAAATTACGCGGCCATTTACGGAAACGCGAGATCTGCCGTTTAGTAGACGCTACGTAAGAACGACACGTCATTCCGAAGTTGCGGCCGCGTGCAAAGAACGCACGTGATCACGTGGGCAGGAACCTCCGTTATAAACTCACCTGGCTGACACTAGATTTACAGGTATTTATATGACTTGGTCTGCACGTCTTTTTCGCACGGTGCAAATACGGTGCGGCCGCGTGCAAAAAACGTGGGCAGGAACCTCCGTCATAAACTCACTTGGCTGACACTAGATTTACAGGTATTTATATGACTTGGTCTGCACGTCTTTTTCGCACGGTGCAAATATGGTCACTTACTTACTAAACCCTGACCACTGGCTATATTTAGCATTTGCAGTACCACTGGCTATATTTAGCATTTACCAGTACAAAAACGAATTAATGCTATATGGGGGGATATAGCAGCAAGCATTATGATACAAACCAATATAAGACTGAACAGTTTAGAACATTTTATTACACAAAGTACATTACAAATTAAAAGTATACATATTTACAAGGATGAGGTTTACGGTCTGTCACATTACGCATAGCCAGAAAAGCAAAAAAAAAGCATGTACAAGCTCTGGCTAGCAACCCATTATCTGACAATTGCAAAAGTTCTAAAAACAAAAATGAAACAGTGCGCATTCTGTGGCAGGCAGACCGGGAACAGACCGTTGTATCCCACAAAAAAAAGGTTAAAATTTACAAAAACTATTTACAAAAAAGGCATCCATCCTGGCAGGCTGGAAAGGCAGGTTTAGGGAGACGGGCTGGGGGTCACCCACATCTGAATCGAGGGTCTGGGCAGAAGAGGTCATCCTCATCTGAATACTCCACTGTGGTCAGGGCTGGAGCTGCGGTCAGGGGCTGGGCTGGGGAGGTCAGCTGGGCTGGAGCAGATGCCTAAGGACATAATGAAATGGCTGTAAAAGCAAGTCGCATACGTTCATTGGAAGCGTGCCATGTCACTGGATACGAGAAAATTAACTGCCTGACATCACATACCTTTTTGCATCGAGCAGGGGCATGTTTCAGCATCTCCTGCAGCTGGGCAGACACCTCCGTCACAGTGGTGCTTGGCTTACAGGCCATAACTGCACCTTTTAACCAAAAAGGGAATGGTTTCAATGCACATGGCATGAAGCAAAGACAATGTATTATTTTGCGAAAATATGAACAATCCCTTACGTAATATGACATTGTAGAGGGTCATATTCTTCAGAGGCTTCTTCCCCCTCTTCCCATGGACGCTGTAGACACACCACACTGTGTATGGCAATGGCTGACAGCACCCGCCGGACCACATCTGGCAGATCTTTGCCGCCAATGGAACTCAGATATCGTGTCTGCAAAACATAAAGACAATCCTTTACTTTTACATTTCCTTAACACTTCTCTGCAAAAATAAGGAACAAAGTTCTGCCTTGAAGTTACTCACCATCTTCCTTTGATGATCCTTGTCCTTCAGCTGCTCCTCCAAGACCAGCAGCTCCTCCTCCGTTTTAGCAGGGTGCAGGTCATCCAGTACTGCTCCCCGATAGCTGTCTGCAGACTCGCCGGACAGTCTCTGCTCCAGCCTCTGCTCCAGTCTCATCATTGTCTGTGCCATCTCCCTCAGACTCTGCATGACGCTGGAGAACTGCTGACACATAATCCTCTGGAAGTCTGGATATTAAACACAGATGTGGCTATAAGTAATTGTACGGTCCCATAATGGATATTCAGCTCAAAGTATATCCCTACATGCAGCATGAAGTAGTTCACAAAATTCAGCATACCAGCATCTGCAGAGCTTGATGGCAACACTGCTGGAGCTGTTGGTCTCACAGGCGATGGCATCAGAGAACTACCTGAAAACCAGAGGATAAAGGGATGAGCAGGAAACTATGGTGCTGGCGGCGTAGTGATTCTGGCATAAGGGGAAGAATCAACTCGACATGAGACATGTCAGACCCTGACCTGGTCTGGCCGGGGTGCTAATCGCTGATGCATGCTGCTCGTGCCTGGACGTCTGAAGGGCTGAAGGGCCTGGGCTCACAGCGCCTTGGCTCAAAGGACCCGGGACGAACATCTACTGCCGAGTAGTGAGATGTGAGATGAGCGAATTAGTGAACTGAGTACATGAGTCTTCCGAAAGTCCTGAGTTAACTAAGTGTGCAAATATGCATAGACATTTCACCAACACAAACATGCATGGATACCTGCATTGATAACTGGCAGAGCAGGCCTTCCGGCTCTGGCACCTGGCATAGCTGGTCTGGTCTGAGTTCTGCCGACCGGCTGCCTGGGCACTGGAACATATAGTAGAGGTAAATTAGCTCAGATTAGTCAACTCAAGTAGTACTCTTTTGGGACTGTTGAATGCACTTTATTATATTACCTTCGTCACTGGAGTCATAGCGTGTGTTGCGCTGTCTCTTCCTTGTGTCTTGGGAGTTAATCCATTGATGACTGCTGCTCAAACACCTTCGCCAAGGCACTGGCTACTTCATAATGCTCTGTGTGTTCCTCAGCAGACAGAGGTTGTCATGGCTCCTCTTGATGTGCTTGTGGAGGTAGATCTGGGAGGTATAGGAGAATGGGCACTCAGAGCAGGAGAACACCCAAGTCTTGCACAACTCTAACATCACAGCTAGGAGAGCGAATGAGAGAGACCATTAAAAAGGATTATCTCACCTGTAGTACAAGTTCAAATATAGAGTGATTATACGTCATTGTAAATGAGAGCTTACTCTCAATTGATTCACGAGGTTAAATAAATATTGAATGAATATGTAGCTAGTGGGGGGTTACAACCACACAACTGTGGAGAGAGAATGAGACACTTGGTTCCCTCCTCTACTGGTGTTCATGGCCATGGCCACACACCTGGAATACTCCAACCCTGATTTAAAGGCATAAAAGTGGGGAACACATTCTTGAGACGGTTCCTAAAACTGGAGGGGAAAAAAACGGGAAAATGATCTTCCCTCTCCTCATCACTCACTTCTGCATGGGGCTGAGCTCTACCCTGTCAGCAGTGGCAATACATGGGATAGCGGCTCAGCACACAGGAGAACTGCACAGAGAGGAAGGAGGAGAGAGAAAACCAACAACAAAAAAGGCAAGAAGGGTTAATAACTGAGCGAATCTTGCAAGTTTGCACTACAGGGAAGCAATTGCTCAATTTCCCTGATATTGTGGCGTCACTGGCGTCAGTGATGCGTCTTATGAATCTCACATGTCTACCGCTAACATTAACTCAATATCAATATTCCCTTTTGTTTATCCCGTCTATGGAAACGTATGTGCATTTGTACTTACGTGTGCCTTTATTGATGATCAGGTGTTTCTCCACCTAAGGGCTGGCCAGACAGAACCATCAGAGACCATTGGGCTGAGCTGAGGAGAGAGCGACATGTTAGAGTGTGTGTGCATATGTATATGGTGCTCTTCTGTTAATACTCATGAGGGCATTCAACTGAACAAGACTCACAGAGCCTGTGGTGCTGTCCCAGGACTGCCCCTGGCCACGCCTGTCCCCGTCTTAGCGCCTCTATTAGTAGTCCACATTATGAGTACCTATTATGCAAAATTTGGATTTGTATGTGAGTGAAAACGTAGTACACAATTCTTTACCCGTTTGACAGAATGAGCAACCATTTCAACAGTTAAAGAGTAACATGAAATCCAGCAAGATGGCTGCTGTAACAAAATGAGCCAAGATGGCTGCTATAACAAATCCTGCTAGCTAGCCTAGCTCCGTTGTTGGGGCTTCTAGTTTCTGTTAACGTTAACTTCGGAAAAATTAATGCCTAAAAACAAACACATACTAACGGTGTCGTGGGTTAATGCGAAATCAATGAGTAAGCTAATTATCGCATTTTATTCCAAGCGATGAAACAGTACGAACGTGCAGGAGCTCGCGCGAGCCTACTAGACTTGAGAAGACTCCACCATGCCCGAAAAAGGCTAATCACGTTAGCTGGCTAGCTAGTTAGCCAACATTGGAAAGAGAGCATCTGCATATAGATAATCATTACAATAGGGTAGCTTGCACATAACGTTGGTGTTTTATCTGGGACGATACCAAAATACATAGTATGTATACATACTAATGTATACATTGAAATTGAGATACTTACAGGATCTGTGTTGTCGCGGGCGTGTTGGTCTTTCTCCTTCTGTTCCAAACGGGGCGGAAGTTTACCGTTCTCGTTCTTCTTCTCCTTCGCTGGGTTTAGTGGCGGATCGCAAACAACTTTAATGTGCATACAGCCACCTACTGGCACAGAGTGTGTAACTTGTTTGTCTAGTTCTTCAATTGTGTCACCTTATAAAGTAGCCCAATGCCTTGCATTCTACGTTCACTGCTCAGCGTTCATTGCTCACATTTAGGTTGCAAAATTAGGACTTTATTCATAGGCATATTTTTTATCATTCTTTTTATTAGGCCTAGACTGCAAATCTTTAGTGTTAATATTAACTGTAAATGAGAAATTACACACAAAACACATGCAGGATTTCTCCTCATTATTACAATTCTGTAACTGTATGACTTCAAAATTTATTTTAAAACCTAAGTAATTTACAAATGTTCTGACCCACTGTGACACATTTCCAATAAAGTCAGATTGGGACTGTGATCTAACCACATTGTCACGTTATTTAATTACATCGTAGTTACGGATTTAAGCAGCAGTGGCGGCTACGTTCCCTTACAGTGTACTTGAGGACGGCTATTTTGGTTATTTTGCGACTGAAAAGGCAAGTGTCAGCTAGGTGTCAGCTAGGTCCGCTGCTGGTGACGTCGCAAAGTTACCACAATACCACCAATGTGTCCCGTCAGTTTTACGTACTGTGTTAGTAGGGTACCCCCACCCTACCCCTGACCCCTGCCTCTACCTGGACCCAGGCTGGCTGTCAAATACTAGCACTAATAGCCTAACGTTCAATCATACACATCGTTAGCCTAGTGTGTGAAGAAAGTGCTAAGCTAGGTAGCTAACGTTAGCTAGTAAGCTTATGTTCTGGTAACAACTCGATCTGGTTAGCTAGCTGCTAGATAACGTTAGCTACCATTAACTAGACAGCTAGGAGCTACAGTTCTAGCAACCAGCCAACTACTGTTCTGGTCAGATAGCTGCTAGATAACATCACGCTACCATTAACTAAATGACAGATGAACTAGACAGCTACTACAGTTCTAGTAGCTTTACTAGCCAGCCTCAACCACTGCACTGTCCTAGTGAAGCCATGCCATACATTGTGCAGTGGGGACTCGGTTTATGAGCTAAGCTCGCAAGATATGGGTTTTTCTTGGCAATAAGCAGTCAACTTTTGCTGTTGTAGATTTCGTGATTTATTCTAAACACAGCACGCATACACACCGTTCTTTCAACCTATCCCTATCATCTCACAGCCTCATTATTGTCTCACTTGTTAACATAACATACCTACTGTGCTACTGACTAGCTAGCTACACAACTTTGCGTGTCAACTTGTTTCTGTGAGCTCCTACATCACTTTTGTAACGTTTATTGACAACAGCGCGCTGAGGGAAACCATGATGGTCTCATTTCATTAGAGTTTAGAATAACTACACCAGTCATGTGGTTGAGCTCGATCACATATTTCACATTGTCAAACTTGACAGAACATTTTAAACATAGAGCAACAACAAACAAATGATAGCTTGCTTACCTGACGGTCACTCTGGAAATATGTGGTAGGTAGGATCGCTCCAGTCACCACGTAACGTTTCGTTAGCCTAGTATTGTGGTTCCGGCAGGTCAGTCAGGTGGGCGGGTCACGGGTGAAACCATTATTTTCTCTATTTAGGGGGGAGGGCAAAGCTTATTGTAAACTGGTGAGTAAAACGTTTACATGAACTACGGAGAAATATCACCAACATTTACAATCAACATAAAAATAAAAAAAAAGATTAATTGTTAGGGTGGCAACTGGTTTGGCATTTTTCTGGGGTGGCAATAAGATGATGTTTACTTAAGTTTATGTGGCATCTGATCTGGCATTTTATTTGAACATGTATGTTTTTATAGACCTATCAGCATATCACTTATCACCCAATTGAATTTGTTCGTATCACTTATCACCCAATTGAATTTGTTTCCCCCCCCCCTCCCCACCACTACTGTAAATCAAATCTTCCGTTGTGAGTTGCTCTGTCTCTCTGTGGAAAAGAGGAGGAAGTCTTGGCTCCGTCGTGGGCTTGGTTCTCAGATGGGGGCTTCCTGAGCGAGGCCCTCCCTCCACAGGAAGTGCCGGAGCAC
>NC_140264.1:2484806-2539806 GCF_949987555.1 Borostomias antarcticus | reverse complement strand
CAGTCTGGCTTAAGAATAAGAACAAGAACAAGAGTCAGACTCCAGAACAGTGAAATGAGTGCTGGGACCTCTTGGAAGCTCATTCTGTGTCTGGCACTGTGGACCAGTGCTGTGGTGCTGGAACTCCATGCAAACTCCATATTCAAAGACTGGCCTGCAAAGATGCTGTTAGGGTTCACCAGAGCCCTGTCGTGGCTGAGTGGTCCTATCAGAAGGAAGAACAAGAAGATGTCCAAGGTAGGCATGGTATTACGCAATGGCGATCGTAAGGAAACATGAGGGGCAGGTTAAGCAACGGTGTACTTGCCAAGTGTTTATGCTCTGTTTTTTTTTTCTTCCTTAGCGAAGGAGGAACGCAATAAAGGAGGAGAGGAGGAAGGCAGCCCTTCTGGAAGAGGCTGATCGCTCTTCCTCTTCCTCTGCCCTGCTGATCCTCCGGGAGCCCAGCCTCAGCTGCCGTCGCCGTGGGGGCAGGGGGAAGGGCTACCGCCGTCGATAATTGCCACCATTGGCTGCTATGAAGGAGGAATTTAAATAAACCTTCAGCTTTTGCAATTAACATATTGTTTATTTTATTATGATTTTATGCTATTAAGGATTGAATCAATGAGCAGAGACTATAAATAGTTCAAGAGTTCAGTATATTATTTTTTTCGCTATATTATGCAACAGTTGCTTATCAGCTCCCAAGTTCCTGACTTAACAATATAACATAAATGTGAATAATATTAACTGAGACCTCAAAGTAAAGTCTGCATGAATATGAGTAATACGTCAGATCCAGGGACGTTCTGCAGATAACACCGCTCTGAGAGCAGCACTGGTGTTTTGTCTTTGACACACACACACACACACACACACACACACACACACACACACACACACACACACACACTCCCGTTTTCTTTCTGCGACGACCTCTCTTTTATCACATAGTTTTATGTTTGAGCCATCCTGGCTCTCTCATCCCCAGTCCTCTTCATCCCCTCCCTCGCTCTCTCTCTCTCTGCGCTGGCTACGCGCATGTCTCGCCCGTCCTCTCTCTCTCTCTGCGCTGGCTACGCGCATGTCTCGCCCGTCCTCTCTCTCTCTCTGCGCTGGCTACGCGCATGTCTCGCCCGTCCTCTCTCTCTCTCTGCGCTGGCTACGCGCATGTCTCGCCCGTCCTCTCTCTCTCTCTGCGCTGGCTACGCGCATGTCTCGCCCGTCCGATGGCGAGGGGGCGATGGCGGCGTGAGAGAGGAGCAAGAGGATGAGCACTCGCCAGTGGGAACTGTGGCAGGTGAAGAGAGAGATAACTGATTGAAAATAAACGTTGGACAGGAAATGGAGCGTGTTTTCAGGAAGTGGTGTGTGTGTGTGCGTGTGTGTGCGCATGTGTGTGTGTGTGTGTGTGTGTGTGTCGTTCCATTTTTTCCGGTTTTTAATACAATGACTCGGCAGTTTCCCATGTGTTTCCGAAGGCTTTGTGTTCTCACAACAAGGCCGCGCTGTCGGCTGTTTTGTCAGTGTCGTCCGTCCGTCTGTGAGGAATAGAGGTATACACGCTCGCGCGCGCATGCACACACACACCTTTCTTTGTTCTAGAAGGTAATAAATACAAGGCAGATATTTGGGTTTCACAGCCCACCTGGGGACATATCAGTCCTCACTGAAACGCACCAGAGAGGGGCATACACACTATTCACCACTCTCTCTCTCTCTCTATCTCTCTCTCATACACACACACATGTACACACACTATCTCTCTCTCTCTCTCTCACACACACACACATATACACACACATATACTATATACAGTGAGCATTCAGTGTTTGAGTTATATTCCCCTGTCCGTGTCAGTGTTTTAGTGTCAGCTGATTTGGGCCCCTCTCTCCCAGGCCCACTAATCAATCCAAGATGTCTCTCGTTTCCACGGCAGCCATAGCGGGTCCCCGCACCACCATAAATACAGTAACAGCTTTCTTAAATATGTGACAAAATACTGTTAAAGTTTTACAGGCTGGGCCTCTGTCTGCACTCTGCTTTACCAGGGGCATGGAGCTGCTCTTCCACCTGTGAGAGAGAGAGAGAGAGAAGGAGGGAGGAGAGAAGGAGGGAGGAGATGAGATAGAAGGAGGGAGGAGAGGAGGGGAGAGAAGGAGGGAGGAGAGGAGGGGGGGAGAATGAGGGAGGAGGGGAGAGAAGGAGGAAGGAGAGAAGGAGGGAGGAGAGAAAGAGGGAAGGAGAGAAGGAGGGAGGAGAGAAGGAGGGAAGGAGAGAAGGAGGGAGGAGAGAAGGAGGGAAGGAGAGAAGGAGGAAGGAGAGAAGGAGGGAGGAGAGAAGGAGGGAGGAGAGAAGGAGGGGAGAGAAGGAGGGAAGGAGAGAAAGAGGGAGGAGAGAAGGGAGGAGAAAAGGAGGGGGGCTGAAACAGAGCTGCTTGTTCATTCTCTCCCGCTGAGTATTATCCTGGCGAACTCTCTCTCTCTCTCTCTCTCTCTCTCGCTCTCCCTCCCTCTCTCTCTCTCTCTCTCTCTCTCTCTCTCTCTGTAACACACATACACACACCTGCTCTCGATTGTCCAATTTGTAAGCAGTGCTCTGCCCACAGGGGGGTAGTGAGGGGGTAAACAGGCTGATAGCATCTCATGAGCTCACTCTGGGACGAGAGCCTGAGAGACTCAACCTGGCTGGTCTGAGCAGCGGAGGAGAAAGTGTGTGTGTGTGTGTGTGTGTGTGTGTACGTGCGCACGCACAAGTGTGTGCACTTCTGTGCGTGGTATCGAGACACAGCGAGACAATGACTTGAAGAGAAAAGCAGAGAAAGAGAGAGAGAGAGAGAGAGAGAGTGTTGAGGGACGGCCAGAGCACAGGACGGTTTTTATAATATATATAAGTGTCATATTCGGCTGGCCAGGTTATGGTGTAAATGGAGTCCCTGTCTAACAGCGCTGCCCCCGATCCCTGCACAGAGGTCAGGGGTCGTGTGTGTCTGGGTCAAAGTTCACCGGCACCACTGCAGAAAAGTCTAGAAAGGCTATTAAGGAGAGAGAGACACTTTTGATTGACAGCTATACCCACAGTTCACCACACCCCCCCGCCCTCCGCAACTTCTCCTGCTTCTGTTTTATCACTTTGGCGTTTTGGAGGGGAAAAAATCTCTCTCTCTCTCTCTCTCTCTCTCTCTCTCTCTCTCTCTCTTCCGCTCGCTCTCCTCTCCTGTAGTACTTCTCACCCTCCTGGAGACCTTTCTCTTATTCACTCGTAAACAGCCGACGTGGTACGATGTCGATGCCTATCGTATGACATCATTACCCTATCGTATGACATCATTTCCCTATCGTATGACATCATTACCCTATCGTATGACATCATTTCCCTATCGTATGACATTATTAACGCGGCAAAGACTGCAGTTCCCCCGTAGTTCAACTTGATTGTCTCCCTTTGCTCTCAGAAATATCCTCCCGTGATGTTTATCACAGTCACAACTCATTGTTTACACATACGGTAGCATGATCTGCAGTGTCCAGTTACACACACACACACACACACACACAGACGCACACACACGCACACACACACGCACACACACACGGACACACACACGGACGCGCACACACACACACACACACACACACAGACGCACACACACACAGACGCACACACACACACAGACGCACACACACAGACGCACACACACACACAGACGCACATACACATACAGACGCACGCACACACACACAAACACACACACACACACACACACACAGATCACGCCGTCTCAGGGTGACGTTTTCGCTCAGGAAGTGAATCACTGTGTGACGGTGCTGTCCTGAGGGAGTATTGAATATTAGTAAATAATGTGTTTGCACTTTTTCAGATGACTTCTTCTTCGCATGGGTAGGTTGGTTTCGTCCTCTCCCCTCGGGGTGGTAAAAGGGCCAAGGGGCTATCCTTTTACCACCCCGAGCCTGGGTGAGGGGGTCACCCGGGCTATATATCCAGCACACCTCCAGAAGCAACGTCACCATTTCATCATCCGTGACCATCAGGCCTTGTATCCCGTTGGGTGTCTGATGTTACGATCTCTGCATTGCTGCAGGAGATCCTGTGCAGCAGGCACAAAAGGGGAGGAGAGCTGGGGCCCTCATTAGGCTTCGTAGCCATGGGTCAAGAACTCCTCTACCTGGAATGTTCCTAGCTAACGTTCACCCGCTAGCCAACAAGATGGATGAACTCAAGCTACTAGTAGCTAAAAACAGAGACATTTGCTCATCTGTGGTCCTATCGTTCACTGAAACCTGGCTGTCTGATGCTATCCCTGATGCTGCGTTACATCTCAAGGGGTTCCAGCTAAATTGCGCGAGTCTCACCTGCCCGGTAAAAAGCGTGGTGGGAGAGTTTGTTTTTATGTGAACGAAGCATGGTGCAAGGACGTGACAGTGATTCAACAGCACTGTTCACCGACACTAGAATCCCACTTCATAAACTGTCGCCCATCCACTCTACTCACAAGTTGAGCTCTTTTATTCTAGCTTGTGTATATTTCACCTGACGCCCCCAAGCAGGAGACGCAAAGCGCACTCGCCGAACAGATAACGAGGGTGGAACAGATAACGAGGGTGGAACAGATAACGAGGGTGGAACAGATAACGAGGGTGGAACAGATAACGAGGGTGGATCAGATAACGAGGGTGGAACAGATAACGAGGGTGGAACGTAAACATCTTGGCTGTTTTGTTGCTGTGCTCGGTGACTTCACCAGAGCTCATCTGAGCCAGGTTTTACCCAAATACCGGCAGCAGATTAAATGTCCCACTCGTGAGGAGCGTACCCTCGACGATTGCTACACGGCAATCAACCACGCCTATCACGCTGTCTCTCGTGCAACACTGAGTCATTTGGACCACAACATTGTTCACTTGATTCCCACCTACAGGCGGAAACTGAAACTTTAGGCTACGTGGACTGGGTGGGCGCAGAGGCTGGAAACAGTCTAGATGCATACACGGACACTGTGACATCATTCGTCAGCTACTGCGAAGGCCTGTGCGTTCCAACCCGCTCCAGGATAACCTACAACAATGACAAGCCCTGGTTCACATCCAAACTCAGGAAACTAAGGCTGGAGAAAGAGGAAGTATGAAAGAGTGGGGACATGAACCGGTTTCAAGTATACATTTAGCAAGGCAGTCCAGGAAGCCAAACAATGCTTCTCTGAGAAACTACAACACCAGTTCTCAGAGGGGAATATGTCCGCCTGGAAAGGCCTCAGACAGATAAACTATAAACCAAATTCCCCCAAGTCAACTGACGACTCATGCCTAGCCAATGACCTGAATGAGTTCTGTTCCCTCCACCCCCCCCTCTCAGCAGTCCCCGCCATACCTCTCTATCCTAGAGGGGGACATGAAGCGCCTGTTCAAGAGACAGAACCCCGGACCTGACTGTCCCACCCTCCATCTTGAAGTACTGCACTAATGAGTTGTCCCTGGTGTTCACTGACATCTTTAACGCCTCGCTGGAGTCATGCCCTGTTCCAGCATGCTTCAAGGCCTCCACCATCATTCTGGTTCCCAAGAAGGCGAAGATTATAGGCCTAAACAACTACATACCCGTTGCCCTGACCTCTGTAACCATGAAGGTCTTTGAGCGCCTCGTCCTGGCCCATCTCAAGACCATCACAGACCCACTCCAAGACCCCCAGCAGTTTGCATACAGTGCCAACAGGTCCACGGACGACGCAGTGAACATGGCTTTTCACTACGTCCTACAGCACCTGGACACCGCAGGCACTTATGCCAGGATTCTCCATTTTCCCGGCCACAATGGAGCACAGGCTCTCCCTGCTATGAGTGCCTGACTCGACCCGCAGGTGGATCAGACTTCCTGAAGCTGGGGAAGAACATCTCCGACCCAAGTCCACCAGTACCGGCTTCGCACAAGGCTGTGTTCTTTCCCCCTACTATTCTCACTGTATACATATAGCTGTACCTCCAGCCGGTCCGTGAAGCTCCTGAAGTTTGCGGATGACACCCCCCTCATAGGACTCATCTCCAAGGGGGGCAAGTCTACCTACAGATGGGAGACTGAACAGCTGCTGTCCTGGTGTGGCCGAAACAACCTGGAGCTTAATGCTTTTAAGACAGTGGAAATGGTATTGGACTTCAGAAAGAACTCAGCTCCACTCCCATCACCTTGCATGACTCCCTGGTTCAGTGGTGTTTCTAGCTTATATGCCACCCTGGGCGAACCCCCCGCTATTGCGCCCCCACCCTGTCATCCACCCATCCCCAACGGGCCTATGGGTATGCCAATTTTACAAATATTTAAGAATATAGTCATGCCATATAGCATTTGAACAGGAAGAAGTAAGTTGTTCAGTTGTTCTGAAATTCAACCAGAGTCACACTAAGATTTACATCTCTTTTTCAGGTGAGCCCTGGACAAAATAGCAGCACACACAGCTGCATACAGATGACATAGCAATATGTTGAAATAGAGCGACAGACATGGGTAAATAGTGCAGAAAATGTGTTTATTAAACAATTGCAAATGTACACATCGTATAAACATATTCACACATGAGTATGCAGTTTAGGTGTTCTTGACTGGTGTCATGTGAAGTCAGCAAAGCACTTACATGTTTCCAGTCTGTCAGTCCTGACTGTGTTAAATGGATGTCCTTCTTTGAGAAGAGGTTGCAGCAGAAACAGAACAGGCTGTCTTTCCTTTCTGAATACACCAACCAACTTCAAGGTATCTTTTCACCGCTCACCAAGGTCTTTTTGAAATACTGGTGGTGGCAACTTCTTCCTTTTGCATTTCTTGGGAAAACAAAGTTAGATGTTACCTCACATGGTCCTCTGCAAACTAGAACCTTTCTTTTCCAGAGCCCCCCTAACTTACACCTGATGGAATACCCCCCCTAGCTAATATTAAGGCCTCAAATTGTCTTAGGCCTGGCGCACCCCCCCCCCCCCCCCTGCGATTGCTGGCACGACCCTGGTTTAAGTTAGCCAGCCTTCAGCATTGACAATTCCCGAGCTCAGTAACAATACAATCTCAGAAAACCTATGATGTCACCTGAATGAAAGTTTATATAATGTGCTGTAGTGAGGTTGTAATCATTTATGCTGAAGGCAAGAGGCTACACACTTTATCAGGATGAAACTGTGTGGAAGTATATCCAATGCTTATGCTAACGTTAGATAGCTAGATAGCTAAGCCTAACTGAGAAAACAATCACCCAGTCACTGCATGCGCCCCTATTCCCCCACAAAGACAAAACCCAAACTGCGTTTTTGTACGAAGTATGACAGTGTTCAGTTAAAATTGCAATAAAAACCAAGGCAAAAAAACAAACTTTTATTTCCGTATTTACTGTCTTCTGCCTTTCTAGCTAGCTAGCACTAGCTATATGGCAAGCAGCATCATAGGCTAGGCTAACATAATGTTACAGTAAGTTAATAACGTCAGTAACTAGCATGTCATTACATGTCTGTACTCATAAAGGGATGACATAGCGGTACAGTATACCTTTATCTTTCGAACATTTATCCTCCTCTTCTTGCCTCTTTCTCCTGAACTGGGCACATGGTGGCTCACTTCTTTTTGACATATCCACACATTTCGCACAGCGCACTTGACCGTGATGAATGAATGACACTCTGCTAGCAGGCTATCCACCCCCCGCACCCCCAACCGTCTGAAGCGTCAAGTCAAAATGATACCTCCGATACGTCACACAGGGGGCGCAGGGAGGGCGGGGTGGGGAGTCACACAGGGGGCGCAGGGAGGGCGGGGTGGGGAGTCACACAGGGGACGCAGGGAGGGCGGGGTGGGGAGTCACACAGGGGGCGCAGGGAGGGCGGGGTGGGGAGTCACACAGGGGGCGCAGGGAGGGCGGGGTGGGGAGTCACACAGGGGACGCAGGGAGGGCGGGGTGGGGAGTCACACAGGGGGCGCAGGGAGGGCGGGGTGGGGAGTCACGCAGGGAGGGCGGGGTGGGGAGTCACACAGGGGGCGCAGGGAGGGCGGGGTGGGGAGTCACACAGGGGGCGCAGGGAGGGCGGGGTGGGGAGTGTGGGGGCAGGGGGACGGACGCACGGGGAGTTTGTTTATTTTTCGCTGAGTTTTTTTTTTTCTTTTTCTGCTCCTCTTCTGGTTAAGGTGGAAGGCTGCCACCTCGCTGACCTTCAATCTCCAGAGGTATGCCTATCAAAGTGACTTGATCTATTGTCGATCTCCCATGTCGGAACCCGGCCTGCTCCTGTGGGAGCAGCGGGTCGATGATTGGTTCAATGCGGGCATAGATGAGGCTGGGGCGGTAACTCTCGGGGTCCCCTTCAGGCTTAAGTGACTGTAAACTTGGTTTGAAATAGTAAAATGCATATATGATATTTGATTGATTGAATTGGATGACTTTTACTCTTCTATTTCCTTTCAGATGGATTCTCCATACTCAGAGTAACTCCGTCCCATGGACTTCCAGTGCAAGCATCTCTCATATTCTTTTCTCTCTCATATTAGTTTTGCTTTTTGTGTTTGTACTCAAACAATTTTGTGTAAAAGTATTATGAGTTGCCTATGATCTATTTAAATGGGAAACTTTCTTTGTTTAGTACTATGAAAATATCAAATGGGTATTGGGTAACTAATGTAGTTTAAGCATTTTATCATGTTTTGTTTATTTCTTACAAAATATATAGTGTCCTTGCTGAAAGACCACACCGTCCTCCAGTGTACTGGTCAAATCTGACTGATTTACATATTTTCCAAATACAAAATTGTGTTTTTCATCTCCTTAAGACCTTATGAAATCCTCCACACTTGACATTTGATCATATAAAAATGCTGATCACCACTTTCATTCAGTTTTGAGTGGTTTAGTCAACGTTGTCTAAGTGTTCTATGTCTAAAATGACCACCATAGGAAATGAATGGGTAAGTTGCTGCCTTATCCCTTATTATATTTTTTGCATCCAAATTTGTCCGGTCTGTTTTAACTGCTCTTATATTGACACACAAACGATAAATCATCAAATGTTGTTTAACACCTTTTTGTGCCCCTAAAGACATGAAACAACATTTGGTGATGATTTATGCTTTTTGTGTAGTATGTACTATTGATTACCACCAGTAGAGGGCAGCAGATATACTTCTAATCTACATGTGATCTATTCAATCAAGTCCACATCTGGTCCACATCTGACTGATTGTCAGTCATGCAGAGATGTATCAACACTAGCAGCAAACTTTACAAGCTTCTCTGTTTCCCATAAGAGATCCAGTTGACATTTTCCAAGCCTCCGATGTTGTATGATTCATCATTCATGTCTTTGTTTGTCTCCTTGAGTACATATTCCAGTCAAAACACTGCAAATCGCCTATGATGACACTTTCTAAAGGATTAACGTGACTGACTCTTCCTCTTGGTCTACTAAAGAGGTGTGATGTGGATTGTCATCCTACTGTACCCGTCCCATACTGTACACCTTGTTAGCATCAGTATTCCTTCATAGGTGAAATGATACAACCACAGTAGAAAACAGGGGAGGCAGAGTAGGCTGCCCAAGAAAATGAGCAGATACTCAACTTTTAACCAACAGTATAAGCAATTTCTCTCTAAGGACAATTGTGTTAGTATCTGGTCACTTGTATGGAGTGAAGCTTAGGCTAGTTCAGGCAGGAAACTCAAGACTATCTGAGCCAGCTCATTTACATGATTGATACTGTAGCTGTGTTGTGCCAATCACGTAGGCCTCCAGTACACTGTGTTCTTAATGGGCCTACTTTGTGTTATGATTTAGGAATGAGGCATCCCGTGGCATGTTTTAATTTCCTGATATACAGCAGTCGTATAACCTCAATTCGCCACAACACAAACTAGCTCATTTGAAAGGGCTTTTTTAATTGACTTAACAACCTTTCGTACTTGGTATAGGAGAGTCAGATATGGAACCACCCCTACACTGGACACATCAGTTCCAATGCTTCTAATGCTAATCCAGCACAATAAGAGCGGGATAGCCAGTTAGCTCATGAGCTCACAACAACTAGCAGCAGCTTCCATTCCAACATTAATGGTAGCGGTCAGTGGTCAGTTACACTGGTGATTCCTGTAACGTTAGCTATTTTGCTGCAATTGGTTCAACTTCTCTTTCTGGACAAAGGTAAGGGATAAAAAGATTGGAGTGATATGATATGTTCAGTGGAGGTTTGGGGTATAGTCCCATAAAGTCATCCCCACCGGGACAAGTTTTGTTGAGCGGTCATGATGGGCGTGCGCGACCCGCTGCGTACCAGCTGCGCATGTTCACTGATTTCTAGAACATGTGCACCAGCTTGAGTACATTTTGGTGGAGGGGGATTTACTTGGGTATTGAGGATACACATCAGTCAGTTTATGCACAGATCACCGACTACTACCATCCTTTTAAGGAAGTGTATGAAGTGTGCACTAACAACTTATTTTACTCGGCCTACAGCACCATCGTGTGGGTATTTTGATGTATGAAATCTTGGCAATACTGAGGAATGTAGTAGAGCAGGCTTTTCCAAACTGTGAGGCGGGCCTCCCCTGGGGGGCCCCAAAGAAATTCAGGGGAGGCGCGGAGGGATGGTTAGAAAAAAATTAAGGAAAAATATGTTTTTTATCTTAGAATTTTCTATTTTTTTATGAGTGAAACGTGATTTTAAAGGTCTCTTTTTTTATGGACAAATTTGGGGGGTTGGGGGGGGGGCGCGGGTGTGTCACTGTTTTCAGAAGGGAGGCCCACATTGATGGAGTTTGGGAACCCATGAGGATTCGCATTACCTATGTAGGGTCTGTGTGCATGGAAGGTGCCGTGTATTTCAGAAGCATCATCTTCGTGTAGAACAGAACTTCAAGGAGGCCAAAACCGTTGAATCAACAATTTATTGAGCGTGCCTACCACAGGGGGTCACTTCGGCAGTACTGAATTCTCAGTGTCGTGACTTCAGTTTTTAAACTGGCTTCAAGCCAGGAATCACATGACAAACAAATTTGCATACAAGGAATGTTCATTAACACTAGTCCTCTGAATGGTCAATGTATCAGCTGAGCTCTGCCCCCCCTTCGGACACGGGGCTCCCTGGGTCCTTCCTGGAATCATGTTACAAGACTGTAGGCTACTTTGAGAGGTGACCATTTGCTATAGACAAAGGATCATGCTGACTCAGGGACAAAGGCCACCTGTTCTAACTCACATGTTAAACTCCTTATATTAACACAGTTCCAACTAAAGTGAAGTTTATTCATTATTCTGAGAGAACTGTAATACAGATATGATTAATGTACAGTAATACAGTATAAAATATACTACAAAGGTGAATAAAATCTAATATATATATGTGACCGCCGCTGGTAATTTGGTCCTCTACTAGGCATTTTCAGTTTTCAGTTTTTTACAGATTATGAAAGTGCAGATTGTAAGCTTTCAAATGAGGTCTCATACATTGAAATCTGGACATATTTGAAGAAGATATGCTTATTTGAATGCTAGTACTGCCAAATCAACTTAGCTGAGAAATCTCCCTCCAAAGTTCTCCAACATTTTCACACCTCTGACTGCCAGGTAATGGGCGTGAACAATGGCCTGGTAACCCCTCCCCCAGCCACTCCCCCACTGGACGATCTGTCATTATCTGTCAGAGTGGCTGTCAACTTGGGGTATTAACTGAGAGTGGCTGCCAAGTGAGGTGCTCTCTCACTGATGATCCCACACTCTGAGTCAGTATTAATCGTGTGTGGTGAATGCAGTTAAGAACAATATAAGATGAAGTTCAAATTTAACGTTCTTTATTGTCACATACATGATATAAAGTACAAGCATAAGTAGTTAAGTGTACAAAAAAAGGCAACTGTCTAAGTGTTAAAGTGTACAGTCAGTTGTCTGTTTTATAGACAAGGTGCATAGTGTTCATTGTGATCAAGTGTACAACAAAGTAATAACAGTCCCCAGCTCAATACTCAAGGTAATAACAACAGTACTCAGCTCAGTATTCAATATTCTAACAATGCAGTCTGTGCAAGTGTGGGCAAGTCTGTGCAAGAGAACAAGCAACGCTTCAGTATACAAACAGGAAAACAGGAAAGGCTCTGGCCTTTCTCCTGCAGTGCTGTCCGTCCTGATGATCTGCAGTGAATCTACAAGCGGACAGTCTTGTTCTGAGCTGCTGTGGAGTTTGGCGGGGGACATGTGACGTCTCGTCCCTCATCAGAACAGAACTCTCTGATCTTGTCAAAGAGATACGTCTGTCTGGCCATGTCCAGTCCGCGTGGGGCTTGCACAAGAAGACCTTCTCTGGGGGGCAGGACATCAGGCTTGCGCAGCAGCTGAAACTCGACTGCCGGTGCATCACGGTGTTCTCTGGCCACAACCATGCCAGGTCTCTCAGTATCAAAACTGCAATAGAATAGAAGGAAGAAAGTACATTAAGCTATTGCCCACAGTACTGGCACTCCATATAGATAAAATAGTACCAGAAAGTGTTGATTAAATAGACTAGCTAATGCATGATAGGATGAACGTATTCTCACCTGTTGTGCAAAATCAAAGCTGTAGTGCATAGTGATCTTCTTGCTGGCTGGTATGGAGGGGCCCAGGGAGAGCTGCAAATCCTCACCTTTTTGCTCATCCTGTAACCAAAACAAAAAACAAAGGTGTCAGACTACCATAGCTCTCATGCTCTCTCATTCTGTTTCTCTCTATAATATAGCTACCTAGCTCGATATTAGCTGCCACGCTGGCTAGTTTAGGAACAAAGGGCTAGCTCAGCTAACTAGCATGTTAGCTAACGTTAGCTAGCTAGCCTTTGTTAGTTTGTTATGCTAGCTAGACTTAGTCACTTGTTTAGAAAGGAGCTACTGCTAAACGACTAACGTTAATGTAATGTAAACAGCACAGATAGTATAAAGATCAGCTTACCCCAAAGCAAAGCAGAATGCTTGGCGGTGGTGTGAATCTGGTACGTCGTTCGCGTTCGCTTTGTAGCAACTTGCTTTGCTGATACAGTCATCTCTGTATCACAGGTCATCAAGAATAAAACTCCGTGTACGAACGAGTCCTGCTCTGCTGGAGTTTTAGCTGCTCTTAAAACTCTTTCCATGTCCTGGATGCCATCCCCGTCTTCTCTTTAGCAAAAGCTGTAGCATCCATGGTTTAACTTTGAACTGAATGTAAACAAAGCCGGCGTGTTTGGGAAGGGTGGGGGGCGGAGAACCCGGAAGCAATAGCCAATGAAACCAAATCATGCTAATCGATCTGCCCGCCCCCAAGCCCGGCTCGAAATCAGCTAAAAACGAGCTTAGTTTACAGACTAATTAAACGTATTTCGTGAACCTAAAACTGTTGTCTGTTATAGTAAGTGGGTTCTTCACAACTTCAACTTTGGTAATACAAAATAAAACAAAAAACGAAAAAAAACGTTTTTTTATGTATTTTGCCCTCTAGCGCATTTCGGGGTTTGCCGAGTTGCGGACCAAATCACCAGCCGCTCACATTTAAGTCTAGTTTTTATTTGTTGACGAAAATGTGAATAGATATAGTCATAGTTTTTGTCATCATACATTCATTTTTATTTAGTTATCGTCTCGTGACGATAACCCCAAAAATGTCGTTGACGAATAGTTTTCATCATAGTTCTCGTCAACGAAATTAACACTGGAGCGGTCACAACCGATTTCTAGGGCGCTCCAGTTGTTGTGTGAAACTGCCCGTTCTCGGACGGATGTTTGACCTAAAAAAGACCCAGTAGTCAGATGCGCTGTGCATTGTGGGGCGCACTGTTTGTTTACTTGACTCTCCAGTGGAGTGCGAGCTAGCTAGCGAGCTAGCGCAAAGGTGATGAGGGACTGAATAACTGAAATATTCAAACTTTAATAACCGAAATAAGAGGACAAGAGACATAAATAAGCACTAGTGCTATGAGCAACAGGCGTTGTAACATCTCCATGTTTACGTCTTGTTTACATCTCAAGCCGGTCTACTCATGTTTACAGCCGTCATCATGGAAACATCATTGGTGCGTACTACATCATGCGTGGCCTTGCGAAGCTTGCGCTAATGTAGTTTGCGTTGACTATGAATAGGCGCGGCTGTGCTTCTCCAAAGTGCGCCAACTTCTTGTTTCAGTCAAAACCAAGTAGGCCTAATGATTTACGTCCTGCAAAATATACATCTTTCTATCCAACAATGAATGTTTAATTTGCCAGTGAATGTCTGTTTTGCCAGTGCTCTACAAGAGTATGCACACGTGTGTGTGTGTGTGTGTGTGTGTGTGTGTGTGTGTGTGTGTGTGTGCGCGTGCCCAGGCCTTTGGCCCATAGTTCGCCAGTTTACCTACTCTTTTAGCTTACCCTGTGTTGTTAGTCCTGCCTGTTGTTTTGTCTCATTGGTCTTCTCTGTTCTTGTAAAGCGTCCTTGGGTGTATTGAAAAGCGCTTTATAAATCTAATTTATCATTAATGTTGTTTCTCTGTTTTGTATTTTTCAGAAAACCAGCACCAACCAACACACCAGCCACGTTATCCACGCCAGTTTCCATCCTAGTTGGTTCTGCTGAGATGCGTTCAAGACCACCGGCTTTGCTATCAGATATCTTGTTCATAGCTTGATACACTTCATGAGATGGTTTATTTATTGATTTTATTAATTTATAGAGTAACAAGTCCATTGTTTGTTTGTTCATTCCAGTGAAAAATTACAAGTAAATGATACGTTTGGAGAAAGATAACCTGTTTCCTTGGTCTTTTTTTTCCCAGACATTCCATGAAGGTTTATGTGGTGTGTAGTCATTATTCAGTATTATTACATCCCAGTATTACATTTGGGGAAAGTAAAGTGAAAAACAACAATTTACTAAAACATTTATTTTACATAATTGTATTTTAGGCTTTGATTATAGATGTATTTGGCTATTTTAACTCACTTTTCTATGCTATTTCATATTTATATATATATATACACATACATACACATACATACATACACGAGGTGCGACCGAAAAGTCCCCGGATTGTGTCAGCCATGCTCATGCCTCTATTTGAATTGAAAAAACAATGATATCCCTGTGTTGCCCTATATCTCACGACTATTCTGGTATAATATTGTCCTGGTAGCGTTTGGAGAGATCACCCCAAATGGCCTGCTTGATGGCGATCACGAAGGCAGAGTCCCCCTGGCGCACAGTGTAATGGGCCTGCAACTTTTGGAGGATTGGAATGATCTGGCCACAGGTTGGGTTTCTTTCACTGGAGACACAGAGTGTGGATGTGTGCAGCACACGCATCAGCTCCACAAACTCCTCTGCCTTCCTGAAGTCCCCTGTGTTCATGCTGTTGACTCTGTCCTTCTCCACCTACTTCCTGAGCTGTGGGTCCATAAGAGCAGCTTGTAGGCTAACCAAAAGCCATACCCTGTAGCCCTCCCCAACCCCCACGGGTTTACATTGACATGCAAATAGGCCTAGCTGAGGAAAACCATGATGGTCTCATTTCATTACTGCTAGCTAATCGTTTAGCAGGCTACCATTTGACAACAGCGCACGCTGATGGAAACAGTTGTCTCATTTCACTAGTGCTAGCTAGCAAACGTTGATGTGAAGCTAGATTCCCCCCCGCTTCAGTATGTACGCCAAAGAGTTTAGAATAACTACACCAGTCATGTGCTTGAGCTCTATCACATATTTCACATTGTCAAACTTGACAGAACATTTGAACATTTTAAACATAGAGCAACAACAAACAAATGATAGCTTGCTGTCACTCTGGAAATATGTGGTAGGTAGGATCGCTCCAGTCACCACGTAACGTTTCGTTAGCCTAGTATTGTGGTTCCGGCAGGTCAGTGAGGTGGGCGGGTCACGGGTGCAACCATTTTTTTCTTTATTTAGGAGGGGGGGCAAAGTTAATTTTAAACTGGTGAGTAAAACGTTTACATGAACTACAGAGAAATATCACCAACATCTATAATCTATATTTATAAACATGTGAATATTCTTCACAGTCATCACTCAGTTCTTCTTCATTGCTCATTCCTCCCTTACTCATGCTTTTCTCTTCTCTAACTTGACTGTTCTCCTGTCCCTTACTCTGCTCTTCGCCTTTGTCTGACTCCCCTCCTGTCTTTGTTTTTTGGGGTTGAAAAACCACTTTTCTCCTTCCTTTTCATTTTTGCATCTGCTGGACCTACAGTATTCAAGAAAAGGGGGGGTTAGTGAGAGGCTGAGCATGCGTAGCTGAAATAGCTAGCGTTAGCTAGATATACTACACTGAGCTAACAAGCTAGCTACCGGTCCTCCTCTACAGGCTATTGCAGCAGGTAGGCTACGACAAGAAAACAAAATCCAATAACTGTCTCAATAAATCAGTTAACTGGGGACAAAAGCCCTCGGTGCTGCTTACATTCGTTGCCTGCCTAGTGCCTATATCAGCGTGAACATGCGCGTATCACTCGCTCATACATATTTGACTGTTCTCCCCCCTCCCGAATATTTTTTTTTACAATATTCGTACGAATGTACTATTCGGGAAAAAGCTACTATTTGTACTCATACGAATACCGTATTCTTATTCGGGCACACCCCTACACTCCAGTAGATCCCTGGGCTCACGAGAGATGAATGGTGCCTCCACACCTTGGGAGAACAGATGACACAGTGGTCCTGAGACTGATGTGACCTTTTTCAATCCTGACCTGATTCTGGAAGCTGAAGGTTCTTTGTCTTCTTGTGTCTGATCTTTCTGATTATTAAGGAGAAGCTAAGATTCATCAGCAGTGTCATTTTGGGTTTTTGAGATACGAGTTTTGAGAAAATGACCCAAATTCAGCAACAAACCCCCATACACACAAATGAACTCCATACAGTACCTCTCTCAGGTTATACATTGTTTATTAAAAAAGGTTTATGAAAAAATATACATCATGATCAAGTTTAAAATGCAGCCGTCCAGACATCCAACCAACAGTCACCAACAAATACATTTCCATCCCAGTGTTTGTTCCATATCTGGGGCACATTTCAAGTCTCGTCGTAATATGCAAGCTGTATCGTGAGGGAATGGATGAAGGACTTAAACAAACTGATTGTAAGGACTATATATTGGAGAATTGAGAATATTATTCAAAAAGAAAAGGGCAGGATTGCTTGAAAGTTCAGACTGGTGTGAGGAAGGTACTATTTGGTCGGGAACAAAGAAGATCAGTCTGCTTGGCTGATTAACTATCGTATCCACTAAGATGCTATATATCTCAAACTCGTCAGTCACCTGTCTGATTGTTATAATGTGAACTGAACACAGCATTACAATGTAGGCCTTTTCCGAGTTTTTTCAAAAGCCTCTGGATCTGCCTATTACACTAGAACACAGCTCCAGATTTTGAGTGCCGAAACGTAGCCCCAGCCGTATCCTGAGGCCTCTGGGTTCCAGCTTCATTTTGGCTGCGGTAGAGTCATTGCTACAAATGTAGGCGAAAACGCTGTAGTGTAATCAAGGCCTAAGAAACCAGGTCCATTCCAAATTCCACGACAGGTCTTTCTCTTTCTCCAACTTCCTTCTCCTTCATCTATCGCTTCTTCAATATCTGGTGGTGAACCTGAGAGGAGAGAGAAAGGGGGAATGAGAAAGAGAGAGAAAGTAGGGAGGGGGGGGGGGGGGCGGGTGTGTAAACTCTTCTTGTACTGTTCTGTATGTGTCGTTGTACAGTATGTCTAGTGGCCTTCCAGGGACAATAAAGATGTTTAGAATATAGACTGATTTTCAGATCATAAAAGTCAATTTGATATCAAATTGATATCAAACACACACACATGCACACTATTGCTTACAAAGATGGGGTCCTTTTTGAGGCAGGCTTCAGTGAACTCTGTGCAGCTCTTGGATGAACTGTATGAACACACTGGTGTCTTTTTAAGTGTCCTAAAGAAGTGAAGTTCTTCCCACACTGGTCACAGTGGTATGGCTTCTCTCCTGTATGAACACACTGGTGTCTCTTTAAGTGTCCTGACTGAGTGAAGGTCTTCCCACACTGGTCACAGTGGTATGGCTTCTCTCCTGTATGAACACGCTGGTGTGTCTTTAACTCTGCTGCCATAGTGAAGTTCTTTCCACACTGGTCACAGTGGTATGGCTTCTCTCCTGTATGAACACGCTGGTGCATCTTTAAGTGTCCTGACCGAGTGAAGTTCTTCCCACACTGGTCACAGTGGTATGGCTTCTCTCCTGTATGAAAACGCTGGTGTGTCTTTAAGTCTGCTGACGTGGTGAAGTTCTTCCCACACTGGTCACAGTGGTATGGCTTCTCTCCTGTATGAACACGCTGATGGGTCTTTAGGCTTCCTGATGTAGTGAAGTTCTTTCCACACTGGTCACAGTGGTATGGCTTCTCTCCTGTATGAACACGCTGATGGGTCTTTAAGCTTCCTGACATATTGAAGTTCTTTCCACACTGGTCACAGTGGTATGGCTTCTCTCCTGTATGAACACACTGGTGTCTCTTTAAATCTACTGAACCAGTGAAGTTCTTCCCACACTGGTCACAGTGGTATGGCTTCTCTCCTGTATGAACACGCTGGTGTGTCTTTAAATCTACTGACCCAGTGAAGTTCTTTCCACACTGGTCACAGTGGTATGGCTTCTCTCCTGTATGAACACGCTGGTGTGTAATTAAGTTTCCTGATTGAGTAAAGTTCTTCCCACACTGGTCACAGTGGTATGGCTTCTCTCCTGTATGAACACGCTGGTGTGTCTTTAAATCTGCTGACGTAGTGAAGTTCTTCCCACACTGGTCACAGTGGTATGGCTTCTCTCCTGTATGAACACGCTGGTGTGTAATTAGGTTTCCTGATTTAGTGAAGTTCTTCCCACACTGGTCACAGTGGTATGGCTTCTCTCCTGTATGAACACGCTGGTGTGTCTTTAACTCTGCTGACGTAGTGAAGTTCTTCCCACACTGGTCACAGTGGTATGGCTTCTCTCCTGTATGAACACGCTGGTGTCTCTTTAAGTGTCCTGCCATAGTGAAGTTCTTTCCACACTGGTCACAGTGGTATGGTTTCTCTCCTGTATGAACACGCTGGTGTGTCTTTAACTCTGCTGACGTAGTGAAGTTCTTCCCACACTGGTCACAGTGGTATGGCTTCTCTCCTGTATGAACACGCTGGTGTCTCTTTAAGTGTCCTGCCATAGTGAAGTTCTTTCCACACTGGTCACAGTGGTATGGCTTCTCTCCTGTATGAGCACACTGGTGCATCTTTAAGTGTCCTGACTGAGTGAAGGTCTTCCCACACTGGTCACAGTGGTATGACTTCTCTCCTGTATGAACACGCTGGTGTGTCTTTAACTCTGCTGACGTAGTGAAGTTCTTCCCACACTGGTCACAGTGGTACGATCTTGGCTTGTCAATGTCTCTCTGCCTCTGGCCAGGAGCTGCAGTGAGCGGGGTGTTGGAGGTGGTGAAAGGGAGTGATCAAGAGGAGCAGGATGGGAGAGTCTCTGGTCTGATCTCTCCGTTCCTTAGCAGAGAGATGTAGAGGTTGTCACGGCTGCTCTTGATGTGATTGTGGAGGGAGATCTGGGAGTTTTAGGAGAATTGGCACTCGGACCAGGAGCACACCTGGGGCAAGTCTGACATCACTTCTGGGATTGAGAGTGAAAGAGAGACACACAAACATTAAAATGATTATCACACATTTAGTACAAGTTCAAATACTGTATAGGTTGATTATATGTAGCTAGTGAAGGGGGGAGGACACAACCACATGACGACTTCAGATTGTGGACAGGAGAGAGAAAGATATGCAACAGGTTCCTCTGGCTGAGCTCGGAGGGAAAGCGACAGAGGAGAGAGAAAAAGAAGTGATGAAATCTAAATAGGAGAGAAAACATGTAATACGTTGAAGCCCACGGTGTTAACTTAGATAGCTAGAATAAGCTAGCCAGCACTCCTTAACTTATGTCAAGCTACCATGTTCCATGGCAACTAAGAGCATTCCATTCTGTTCATGGATAGCGTGGCTGCCTAATATTGCCCCAATTGCCCCACAACAGCAATTTGCACAGGCGCCATTGCAGTGCATCACATACTGTCCCCTGTATCGTTGCATCCATGAGTGTCCTGAATTTCACGCTGTATGCCCACGTCTTGCCTGCTGTCTGGCACCATGGGAAAAAGACAGAGGAGAGAGGGAAGGCCGGACGAGGAGAGCTACTTGGACAGCGGTTACCATTATGACTAGCAGACCTCTGGTTGTTTCAGCTTTAAGGAAAAGAAGTGGATGAGAGAGAGATGGAGGAGAAGACAGAGGGAAGGAGAGTCTAGGACAGCTACCTCTAGTGGTGCTCTTTTTGTCCCAGAAGTAGTCGAAGGAGATGCTCTTGTATCTGTACTCCTGTCCGTACCAGACCAGCAGCTCCTCCCCGACAGCCAGCAGCCGACAGCAGCGAAACAGGATCCCTCCACGGTACTGAAACGCTACCAGGTTCTGCTCTTCCTCAGGACAGGCACAGTTCACATACCTAGGAGAAAGGGGGGATGATTTCTTAAAAACAAACTGGTGAGGGAGGGAGAGATGGAAGGAAGGAATGATGAAGGAAGAGAGGGAGGGAGAAAACCAAGTGGGTGAGATGTAGGGTCTGACTGTATGGAGGGAGGGAGGGAGGGAGGGAGGGAGGGAGGGAGGGAGGGAGGGAGGGAGGGAGGGAAGGAAACTTTCAAGACTGGAGAGGTGGTTTATTTTGAATGGGAGCAGCAGAATAGATTCTGGAAATCTGAGAACTTAACGTGTTCATATTTCTTCACCTGATTGTAATGCCTAATTATTCTACAGTTTACACATGCAAAGATGGGTCCATCCCTGATCTCTAAAAAGTCCTATTCTGCCTCTTTTTGTCCTGTTTAATTGTACATGACATCTTTCCTTTAACATAGCCTGTAAGAGCCAAATTCAGGTTAATTGTGTCAATGTGTTGCTCCTCCCATGTTAATAGGAACTGATGATATTTAAGTTAGGAATTCTCCTGTTGTTGGCTAGGTGTTGCTGCACGGAGGGCAAACAGCTTTTGACCACACACGCACTCACAAACATGCGTACCGGGTTGTTTGCTGGACTATTGGATTATTGATTATGGAAGGACAATAAATGGACCAAGTGTTCGCACAGCAGTTTATTGTCCGACTACTTTATCAACAAACAAGGTAACGTAAAATGTGTCAATTAGATCAATCCGGAGCAGCAGCGCCATAGTGGCTTAAAGCACTAGGCTTAGCCTTCACGTAGCCTTTTTATTTGCATCTGATTGTATATAGGCCTCTGGATTCATGAGAGTTGCTTCTCTATGAACTTCCTTCTATTAGTTCTATCACACAGTCCCTTATCATGTCTGGATCCTGCTGTTTCTGTCTCTCTAGTGGCATGCTGTTCAACATTATGCTCATCTCTGGTTGCGTGTGCATCTCTCTCCATCTGTCTCTGCCTAGACGTATGCTTCTTAAGAGCTTCTTTATCTCTGGTTGCTTGTGCGTCTGTATCTCTGTGTAGCTCTGCTGGCTGGCTGCTCTGCAGCATGTTTAGTTCTGTCTGCTTGTGCGTCCCTCTTTGAGGTTGTTTTGTCCCTCTGCTACTTTCTCTTTTACTGTCTCTTCTCTTTTCTCACTAAATCCATGTCATAGTTGGACTGGCAATTAATGGACTAATTGAGCTGCTAAATGATTTCCTTTTTACAGGTTTTGCAAATGTCTTTTACAGTTTGGTTAAGGTGTTCAAACGTTTTGGTTTTTGCTTTGGTTGAGTGTGAAGTGACCCAAGTTCTCTTTTTATTCCTGCCGTTTACTTTCATCCATTCTTCGTCTTTAGTATTTTTAAATGTTGACTTTTATTTAACGAAGGGAGCCCACTCTGGTCCAGCAAGGTCTGAGTTTTCCTGTAGTGTTGGCCCTCATCTTTGAACAGGTTTATGACTTTTAATCCTAATTCTCTTTTGATGTTCATCAGATGTATCTCTTGGCCTGTAGTCTTTATCAGATGTATCTCTTGGCCTGTAGTCTTTATCAGATTCATCTCTAGGCCTGTAGTCTTTATCAGATTCATCTCTAGGCCTGTAGTCTTTATCAGATGTATCTCTTGGCCTGTAGTCTTTATCAGATGTATCTCTTGGCCTGTAGTCTTTATCAGATGTATCTCTTGGCCTGTAGTCTTTATGAGATGCATCTCTTGGCCTGTAGTCTTGATCAGATTCATCTCTTGGCCTGTAGTCTCTTATTAGGCATTCCATAACCTCTCACACCCACATCTCAAGTACAACCCTCAGGCCATGCTGAGCTAAATTTTTTTTGTGTGTTTTGTTTTATTTTCCAGAAGTTTTCTCAATGTCCTTTAATAGTGTTTGATGTTTGCATCCCACAATGGCCAGTGGTGATGGTATATCCATTGTTTTCCTACTTTGTATTTCTGATTCAAACTTCTTAAACTAGAGTTTTTGTTTGAGAGTTTAGTTTTGCTCCAGGTCTGTGTCTGCCCTAGTGAGCAGATAGCCCTCCCCAATTTGAGCCCTCTGCTCTTTTCTGTGGAGAATCACCACTATTTTAGATTAGGTAGGGGACTCATGCTCCGCCTATCCTATAGGCGTACTGGTATTTCCTGGTGGGTCTCAGTTTGTCTCTGAGCTTTCAACAGTATGGTTCACTTCTCTGCTCCCTTTTTACACGGCGCCACTAAATAGTATGGCAAGTCGCAATAAAATAAAAAAAATTGTTACAATATAAATATACAAGCATTCCAGCTAATTCCAGTGATAGGAAATGCAACATCTACAGAATTACACAGACTTTCTCCCAGATGATCTAACATCTACCATTTGATTCATTATTACCATGGATCGGTATTGGGATTGATCAAGGGCGAATGTGAAATAGCAGCCACGAACTCAGCGGGTTATCCGAGATGCGGCCAAAGCTCCTGCTGGTGGGGAGTGAAGCTTTTCAACTCGCCTGTCACTGGCTCCCTGGAGGAATTCAGCCTGGCTGCAATAACGTTATGGCGAACGGAATGAATACCATCTAATGGCAAACAAAACATGTTCAGCTATGATTAACCTGTTAAAACTAAGATGTCTGGATAAAAAATAATGTCTCCAATGGATATATTTGACAAAAACAGGTTAATATGCAAGCCGGTTTTCATTTCATTGCATTTCACATATGTCGTAGCAATTAGTTAACACACACACACGTACACACAGACATACACCAGTCCACTTCCGGCTTTAGGCCTGGGCCCAGTACCCCCTTTCCCCTCACCCTAACCCGGGTCCGTATCCTCTTCCTACCCCCACCCTACCCCTGACCCCTGCCTCTACCTGGACCCAGGCACACTCACACAGACATACACCAGTCCTGGGCTCAGATCCCCTTCCCCTCACCCTAACCCGGGTCCGTATCCTTTTCCTACCCCCACCCTACCCCTGACCCCTGCCTCTATCTGGGCCAAGGCACATTCACGCACACACAGACATACACCAGTGTTTGCCATGTCTCTCCTATGATGTTATTAGCCTCTCTTACTCTGAAAATGTAATTTAATGTTATTTATTGCTTTATAAATGTTCTTAGCCGGTAGACAAACATACTCCAGGAGCTTGCTCGATCTCCTTGTTGAGAGGGGTCAGGGAAGAATATTTTACAGCTCACTTATCTGGCCCCCGGGTGATACTGTTTTTTTTTTTGCTTCCCTCTGGAATATGTAGGGGTGGGACGTCTGCCCACCTCCCTTGTTCTCTGTAAAGCGCATTGTGTTGCCTCTTGGTCTGAAATGCGCTATACAAATAAAGCTTTGATTGATTGATTGATTGCTTGATTGACATAAACGTGAACTTGTTCATGGACGCGCGTAGGACAGAAAAGCACAACTGCGCAAGTACAAAAGTGACCGGAAATGGCCAAATGACTAAAAATGTAGCCAAGATGGCGCGGTTCAATAGGGTTTCACTTTAGATTTCGAATCCTGGGGGCTTGGGCTCCACCCTCCTATGGGCTCGCTCTCGCTCCTCACTGCTCAATCAATCAATCAAAGCTTTATTTGTAAAGCGCTTCGTCCCCACGAGTGGCCAAACCGCAAAATCCGACGCCAAGTGATGTAATCTAAGCAGTAGGTGGCGATATAACTTCAAAAGTAAAGGCCCTTTTAACCAATCAGAAGCCAGAGTCAATACCGGAACAGAAGCGCGGAAAATACGGAAACACAAACAACAATGGCGACTCACAGGGCAGAATCTTTTGTTTGGACAGATAGTGAGGTAGAATTGCTCCTTAATGTCACCAATGAATACAATGTAAACCCAATTAAAAAAATAATTCTTTGCTCGTTCAGGTGCTTCTGTTCGTTGACCAGGTTAAGCAGCTGGATATGACACCCAAAGACTGCCGACAGCATGCTAATAAGTAGCAACAACATTGTTCTTACGTTTACCATTTTACCTCAACCACTAGCACATACGCAACCGCTGAAACCGGAATTGGACTCCGGTTTCAAACGAACACGGTTTCAGGGCCCGAAAGCTTGGTTGCATGTGGACGAACAGAACCGCGAAGACAAAGGCACGGGTGCAAAAGTACACGGGCTCGTGTGATCAATGCATAGCTACTAAAACCCCCTCCCATGAATTAAGAACGGTCCCTAAGATCACGATTCATCAGCTAGCGTGTTGACTTGGCTCCAGGCTTAAAACCCTTTAATGATTTTAAAGAACGAACCCTAAATGTATGAGAAATTCACTTTCTAAAACGAAGCCCAAAACCGTTGAGCTCTATTCTTAAATATAAAAGTGAACATACAACTTACCGAATTGAAGATTGTTGTAGCCTACAGTGAAAGGTTGGTGAAGAGGTCGTGATGGAAACGTGTGTTTACTCTCTAAAAGAATTAAGAGCGTGTCTCTTGTTTTCTTCAGATGGATAAAAGGATATATTATTCCAAATCGTTACAGGCGTGACAAACGGGGGAAAGGTCCCAAGGTAGAGAGAGACGGATTACAGTCACGGCTACTTGACTACTTCTTTTGAAAGCCCTTAGCCAATCGGTGAAAGCCGGGAACAATGACGCGTTGAAACTCTGATCTCTGCAGGCCGGAGACTTCGAGGGGGCGGGTCAACTGTCAATCAATTTCTACTTTGGCCAATCAGAGGCTGACAATCGTCTTGTCAATCAAAAACTCATTTCGCCTGAAACGGTTGAATCACTTTTTATTTGGCGAATCGCCTTTCTCTAAGGGCGTGGTGGAAATGACGCTATAGCTAGTTCGCTAGCTATTTACATTGACTTTGTTTGCTAGTTCGCTAGCTATTTACATTGACTTCGTTTGCAAGTTCTCTAGCTATTTACATTACATTACACAAATATTGAACGTTAACTTGCTAGCTACGTTCTAGTTGATAGTAACCACGCATGTACTATAAAACTCAACTCATTTTAAAGAGGTGGGTAAACTACCTGGGTTTACTCATCACTACACGCCTGCTTTGTAATGTTACTTTTTTTTTTTTTTTTTAGCTCTACAGATAATGACATCCGTCTATCTATTATCATATTGTAAAGACAATTATATGCCATAAGCACAAATGAGTTAAAGTTTGGCCTAATAATATTTCCCCTGTAGGCTCGCATGGAAGACAGAGGTCCTTACAGCCAAGTCAACCTCCACGTCCCCCTGTTGAGGACCTATTTTGACGGCGCGGTCACAAGGAGGGACTTCAGATTGTCAAGACCGACACTGAGGAACCTCATTGATACCCTTGATGATGGTCAGGGAGGATGGGGCAAGACCATGGAGGTGCTAATAATAGCATTAACAATAATAATAATTCATTGCATTTAGAGCTTTTCTCAGTACTCACCCTTTACAATGGTCTTATAATTCACACACAGGTGCTAGTCTTTGTCTACTGGCTGGCCAGTGCAACCTCCTACCGGATTGTGTCAGAGGCCTTTGACATGCCCCGGTCGACCGTCTGTGATGTGGTCCACAGAGTCAGCAGGGGTATTCAGCGCATCATAAGCGTGTGATACGCTACCCCACGGAGGCAGCGCTGGAGGAGGTCGGGGCCGGGTTTGCCCGCCTGGCCAGATCTCATGCCTTCAGGAGTGTGGCCGGAGCCATCGACGGCACGCATGTCCGCTTCATCCCCCCAGCGGCAGAGCAGCAGAGCTACTTCAACCCAAAGCTCTACCACTCCATCCAGATGCAGGCTGTCTGTGACCACAAGGGACGGTTTGTCAACATTGTTGTTGGCTTTCCGGGATCAGCCCACGACTCGCGTGTCCTGAAGAACTCGGACATGTATGTCCACCGGCAGTATCCGCCGGGGGGCTGGTGCCTCCTCGGGGACAGAGGCTACCCCTGCCAGGCTGAACCCGTCGCCCTCATCACGCCATACAGGTATTTTTACAGGAAGCCTTGCTTCTTTATGTTGAATGAATGGGGGTGGAAAGAGAATGATGGGAGGCTTGTCCCTGTCCAGACGGACTTACCACCAGCTCCACAAGAACTTCTTAAGATCATCAGATGCACCTGCAAGACAGACTGCAGCAGCCTGAGGTGCACATGCAAGAAACATGGCCTTGAGTGTTCTGTTGCATGTAGCAGCTGTAAAGGATCAGGGTGTGCAAATTCACATCAGGCGGCATGTGATGATGAAGATGATGATGAATGCAAGTTATTATTATTATTATTATTATCATCCTGCTCATGTTCTCTTCTCTCCTGAAGTGGACCCTCTAATCGTGTGTGTGTGTGTGTGTGTGTGTGTGTGTGCGCGCGCGCGTGATTTTCTCCCACAGGTATCTGAAGTGGACCCTCTAGCACCTGGCTGCTCTGCTATGGACGGTTCTACGTCTCAGACTGTCCTCTCCAGGGTTCTACTGTTCTCTACAGGGCTGTAGACTGTTCTCCAGGGTTCTACTGTTCTCTACAGGACTGTAGACTGTTCTCCAGGGTTCTACTGTTCTCTACAGGGCTGTAGACTGTTCTCCAGGGTTGTAGACTGTCCTCTTCAGGGTTCTAGACTCTTGAGCTATTTGATTAATACACGTCAGATTTTCTGTTGCAATATGTGTGAGATTCACCCCTTTTCTCTTCACCAAATGCCAATAGAATTAAAAATATATTTCTGTATATGCACTGTGATGCATCCTATATAGTTTCTGGTTGATTGGGGACAGTGTTGTGTGGACATCAGACAAGAAAACATGCATAAACCTTTTTCTTCTACATAGGCGAAAATTGGAAATTGGTATATTTGTCACATACCTTCCATCTGCATTTTTCATTACTTTCCACCACTGGGATTTTGGGGGACTAACGGATATGTTATAAAGAACATATGTATGACACTACAAGAGTTGAAATAATTTCTGTTGCAATTTGTTCAAGGTTATGTCATAAAATGCCTGGACTACAGGGGCAGGGGAGCATCACTACTGATCCATAGCCAGGACTGGGATGTCCTCAGTGGAGGTCCCAAGTCAGTCTTCTAGTCATTCAGCCAGCCTGTCAGTAGATGTGCTCTACTTGTATTGATTTGTTCATACACTAGTATTCCAGCACAGGTTATGTTCTTGACTGCTTCTGGTGACTAGCAGTTCTCTTAGCAACCTAATTTAATCCCCATCACTGTTTTCAGATCCACATAGAGGAAACATATGGCTGAGAGATGTGTGGAGTAAAATCAACAGCACCCCACACACACACACTTACATAATCAAGCAAGTTCTACCTTTCTATACCACAAATATAAGTTTGAGAACCTAGGATACATACAGCCCGCCTAAGGGGGTTCTAATGTACTGACCTCCCGGCACAGGCCTGACCCTGCTGGCAAGCTGCCTTGGGCCTAGCCAAGGAACAAGCGTTTCAGCTTCCGCTCACCTGTATGCAGCTTATACCATGCTGACTGGCCTGGACTAGTCACCACATCCACAGTCTAGCCAAGTCAGAGATACCTTGTGCATTTGACAAAACAAGTGTCATACAATTAAGGTTATCATTTGTGCAGCATGTGTGCTGTAAGTGTAAAGACAAATACAGATCATTTTCTCCAGGTTTTATTGAACAGCTTGTAGACCACACTGAAACACCGGGCTGACAGTTCAGTTGTACAAGGCGGACCTGGGAGACCATTCAGGACACCTTGTTTGGGTCGAGGCTCTGCTTAGTCTACTGGCCCAGGTGAACCATCAAACTGGATGTACTGACGCTGAGAATGGAGACGCACACACACGACACAGCTGGCAGACACTTCCTGCACTCTAAGAGGTTAGGGTTAGGGCTAGACTGAATGTAGGTTGGCATAAAATAATACATATTTATTTTTAAATGGATGGAAAGATGCTGCCCATGCCTAGATCTTTATGTCTATTCAGCATGTCTGTTCTCACCCACTGAGGTCCCATCACCAAACGTGAAGCCTCAGATACAATAATAAAAACAGGGGCAGACAATGAAAGATAGAGATGGACAGACAGACATGTAGACAGATAGGTTAAAAAATTAGATTAGAACTCTTAGTGTTGTGATCAGACAGTACAACCAAAATGTCACCACAGTGTAGTGATGCAGACAGAGTTATGAACACCTGCTCCTTGCTTAGAAGGAGGTTATCATCTGCCCTCTGAAACATTCAGGACCAGGGCTGTACGCAGGATTTTTGTAATACCGAGGTCATTTAGTTGTGGTGCTTCAATCTGGTGCACTTTGAGAGCAAAATGAAGAGGCTAGATCTATAAAGAACAACACGCATCATATTGGATTAATATCATATTTAACTGAGAGCAGTGGAGGTCATCCAGAGAGGACACAACTTAAGTGAATGTTGATGAGAACACACCATCTATTAGAAACATGAGACTAGCTCCTCCTGTCACCTCTCTCCCAGCCTGGCCTCCTCCACTCTGATGTCCATGTTGGTCTCCTCCTGTCACCTCTCTTCCACTGTGGTGTCCATGTTGGTCTCCTCCTGTCACCTCTCTTCCACTGTGGTGTCCATGTTGGTCTCCTCCTGTCACCTCTCTTCCACTGTGGTGTCCATGTTGGTCTCCTCCTGTCACCTCTCTTCCACTGTGGTGTCCATGTTGGTCTCCTCCTGTCACCTCTCTTCCACTGTGGTGTCCATGTTGGTCTCCTCCTGTCACCTCTCTTCCACTGTGGTGTCCATGTTGGTCTCCTCCTGTCACCTCTCCTCCTGTCTTTTGTCCATGTTGGTCTCCTCCTGTCACCTCTCCTCCACTGTGGTGTCCATTTTCATCTCCTGTCCACAAATTAACAAAACATAAACATAAGCTATAAACACACACACCCCCACCCACCCACCCATCCACATTATTTTTTAAACTTGCCAGGATCTAATTAATGTAGTGTCTCTTTGGCTAACATCAGGTATCTCACCTCTCATCTCTATGTCCTCTCCTCCTGTCCCCTCTCTTCCACTCTCTTGTACCTCTTGGTTTCCTGTCAACAAATTATATATTTTTAACAGAACATAATCATGCATACTGTGTATATATATACACACCTACCTGTCTATTTGTTTATCTATATAAGCGGCACACCTGATTAATAACTTCCATCCAATGGTATAGGACAGGAAATAAGGATGCCTGTAGAATTTCAGGAAGTAGTGGAGCTTGTGCAAAGAGCCTAATTGCTTGGCAACACCAAACGCCCAGTGTTTACAGGAGAAAATAAATATGATAGATTTCTTTGTAGAAGCACTGCTCTGTTTGTGCATGTGCGCAGGTACACCGCTTTGCTAATGTTAACTTGGGTCAAGAATAGCCTACACCTAGCTAGCCACGTTGTGACGGCTAGGATCATGGATGTATTCACTAACTTGCTATTTAGCTAACGTCAGGCATCTCAGCATCTTCGTCTACGTTCTTAAATGTGAGCATTTAGGCGCTGTCAATGTTATAACTAATTGAAAATACGTTAAAATAACTGCTTATTGTTATGTTACTTGTGTCAATCTCTCTTACCTCGAAAGACGTCCAATATGTTCGCTTGATCGTCCGCAGCTGACACTTATTAATGACAAATTAGCTTTGCGTCTCACACCCCTTCTCCTAAGAGAAAAGCGATTCGCCAAATAAAAAGTGATTCAACCGTTTCAGGAGAAATGTGTTTTTGATTGACAAGACGATTGTAAGCCTCTGATTGGCCAAAGTAAAAATTGATTGACAGTGGACCCGCCCCCTCGAAGTCTCCGGCCTGCAGAGATCAGAGTTTCAACGCGTCATTGTTCCCGGCTTTCACCGATTGGCTAAGGGCTTTCAAAAGAAGTAGTCAAGTAGCCGTGACTGTAATCCGTCTCTCTCTACCTTGGGACCTTTTCCCCGTTTGTCACGCCTGTAACGATTTGGAATAATATATCCTTTAATCCATCTGAAGAAAACAAGAGACACGCTCTTAATTCTTTTAGAGAGTAAACACACGTTTCCATCACAACCTCTTCACCAACCTTTCACTGTAGAATACAACAATCTTCAATTCGGTAAGTTGTATGTTAACTTTTATATTTAAGAATAGAGCTCAACGGTTTTGGGCTTCGGTTTAGAAAGTGAATTTCTCATACATTTAGGGTTCGTTCTTTAAAATCATTAAAGGGTTTTAATCCTGGAGCCAAGTCAACACGCTAGCTGATGAATCGTGATCTTAGGGACCGTTCTTAATTCATGGGAGGGGGTTTTAGTAGCTATGCATTGATCACACGAGCCCGTGTACTTTTGCACCCGTGCCTTTGTCTTCGCGGTTCTGTTCGTCCACATGCAACCAAGCTTTCGGGCCCTGAAACCGTGTTCGTTTGAAACCGGAGTCCAATTCCGGTTTCAGCGGTTGCGTATGTGCTAGTGGTTGAGGTAAAATGGTAAAAGTAAGAGAAATGTTGTTTCTACTTATTAGCATGCTGTCGGCAGTCTTTGGGTGTCATATCCAGCTGCTTAACCTGGTCAACGAACAGAAGAGCCTGAACGAGCAAAGATTTTTTTTTTTTATTGTGTTTACATTGTATTCATTGGTGACATTAAGGAGCAATTCTACCTCACTATCTGTCCAAACATAAGATTCTGCCCTGTGAGTCGCCATTGTTGTTTGTGTTTCCGTATTTTCCGCCTTTCCGCGCTTCTGTTCCGGTATTGACTCTGGCTTCTGATTGGTTAAAAGGGCCTTTACTTTTGAAGTTATATCGCCACCTACTGCTTAGATTACATCACTTGGCGTCGGATCTTGCGGTTTCGCCACTCGTGGGGACGAAGCGCTTTACAAATAAAGCTTTGATTGATTGATTGATTGATTGATTGATTGAGCAGTGAGGAGCGAGAGCGAGCCCATAGGAGGGTGGAGCCCAAGCCCCCAGGATTCGAAATCTAAAGTGAAACCCTATTGAACCGCGCCATCTTGGCAAAATTTTGGGGACTTTTGTACTTGCGCAGTTGTGCTTTTCTGTCCTACGCGTGTCCATGAACAAGTTCACGTTTATGTCAATCAAGCAATCAATCAATCAATCAATCAATCAATCAAAGCTTTATTTGTATAGCGCATTTCAGACCAAGAGGCAACACAATGCGCTTTACAGAGAACAAGGGAGGTGGGCAGACGTCCCACCCCTACATATTCCAGAGGGAAGCAAAAAAAAAACAGTATCACCCGGGGGCAAGGTAAGTGAGCTGTAAAATATTCTTCCCTGACCCCTCTCAACAAGGAGATCGAGCTAGCTCCTGGAGTATGTTTGTCTACCGGCTAAGAACATTTATAAAGCAATAAATAACATTAAATTACATTTTCAGAGTAAGAGAGGCTAATAACATCATAGGAGAGACATGGCAAACACTGGTGTATGTCTGTGTGTGCGTGAATGTGCCTGGGCCCAGATAGAGGCAGGGGTCAGGGGTAGGGTCGGGGTAGGAAAAGGATACGCACCCGGGTTAGGGTGAGGGGAAGGGGATCTGAGCCCAGGACTGGTGTATGTCTGTGTGTGCGTGAATGTGCCTGGGCCCAGATAGAGGCAGGGGTAAGGTCGGGGTAGTAAAAGGATACGCACCCGGGTTAGGGTGAGGGGAAGGGGATCTGAGCCCAGGACTGGTGTATGTCTGTGTGTGTGTGAGTGTGCCTGGGTCCAGGTAGAGGCAGGGGTCAGGGGTAGGGTGGGGGTAGGAAGAGGATACGGACCCGGGTTAGCGTGAGGGGAAAGGGGGTACTGGGCCCAGGCCTAAAGCCGGAAGTGGACTGGTGTATGTCTGTGTGTACGTGTGTGTGTGTGTTAACTAATTGCTACGACATATGTGAAATGCAATGAAATGAAAACCGGCTTGCATATTAACCTGTTTTTGTCAAATATATCCATTGGAGACATTATTTTTTATCCAGACATCTTAGTTTTAACAGGTTAATTATAGCTGAACATGTTTTGTTTGCCATTAGATGGTATTCATTCCGTTCGCGATAACGTTATTGCAGCCAGGCTGAATTCCTCCAGGGAGCCAGTGACAGGCGAGTTGAAAAGCTTCACTCCCCAACCAGAGATGGTTGGCTCCGCCGAATTCACCAGGACCAGTCGTGAGTCCGTGAAACCCAAAAGCCTCATATTATAATTGCAGAAGCTTTCGGGAGTGAAATGTTTGCTGCAGAGGCGGGCGCTAGCGGTGACAGACTCCTCTGTAACACCATGGCTCTTCAAAAATGCTAACCATTTGCTTCTCATTTCAGCTTTACTCGGGAGTTGAAAGAAGGAGACTTTATCATCCCATTCCAGCTGGCATCCAGGAAGGATGCATTTTCGTTTAGTTTTATGCATAGGCATTGCTAACTAAGAAAAACTAGCTAATTCTAGACTGCTGGTTAAAACTAGCTAATTCTAGACTCAAGATTGAGCAGGAGAACCGAAGATTCAAATCCGTTCTAGCTTTATATAGTGTTAGGGCGGGGGTATGCTAAGAACACCGCTCTACGTCATCAAGTACCGTTTTAAGCCCGCCCAGAAAATCCAGAAATCAAAACTGGTCAAAAACACAAAACTGGTCTAACTTCACAATTCAGTACTACACATGGTTCATCCCATTTTTACATGTTATCAGTGCATCACTGATACACAGAATGTGTTTTCAAGCAAATCTCTGATTTTGGTTAACTGGGACTTTAAGAAGTTTGAATCAGAAATACAAAGTAGAAACACAATGGATATACCATCACCACTGGCCATTGTGGGATGCAAACATCAAACACTATTAAAGGACATTGAGAACTTCTGGAAAATTAAACAAAACACACTAAAAAATTGAGCTCAGCATGGCCTGAGGGTTGTACTTGAGATGTGGTTGTGTGTGAGGTTATGGAATGCCTAATAAGAGACTACAGGCCAAGAGATACATCTGATAAAGACTACAGGCCAAGAGATACATCTGATAAAGACTACAGGCCAAGAGATGCATCTGATGAACATCAAAAGAGAATTAGGATTAAAAGTCGTAAACCTGTTCAAAGATGAGGGCCAACACTACAGGAAAACTCGGACCTTGCTGGACCAGAGTGGGCTCCCTTCGTTAAATAAAAGTCAAATTTAAAAATAATAAAGACCAAGAATGGATGAAAGTAAACGGCAGGAATAAAAAGAGAACTTGGGTCACTTCACACTCAACCAAAGCAAAAACCAAAACGTTTGAACACCTTAACCAAACTGTAAAAGACATTTGCAAAACCTGTAAAAAGGAAATCATTTAGCAGCTCAATTAGTCCATTAATTGCCAGTCCAACTATGACATGGATTTAGTGAGAAAAGAGAAGACAGTAAAAGAGAAAGTAGCAGAGGGACAAAACAACCCCAGAGAGGGACGCACAAGCAGACAGAACTAAACATGCTGCAGAGCAGCCAGCCAGCAGAGCTACACAGATAGATACAGACGCACAAGCAACCAGAGATAAAGAAGCTCTTAAGAAGCATACGTCTAGGCAGAGACAGATGGAGAGAGATGCACACGCAACCAGAGATGAGCATAATGCTGAACAGCATGCCACTAGAGAGACAGAAACAGCAGGATCCAGACATGATAAGGGACTGTGTGATAGAACTAATAGAAGGAAGTTCATAGAGAAGCAACTCTCAATGAATCCAGAGGCCTATATACAATCAGATGCAAATAAAAAGGCTACATGAAGGCTAACCCTAGTGCTTTAAGTCACTATGGCGCTGCTGTTCCGGATTGATCTAATTGACACATTTTACGTTACCGTGTTTGTTGATAAAGTAGTCGGACAATAAACTGCTGTGCGAACACTTGGTCCATTTATTGTCCTTCCATAATCAATAATCCATTAATCCAGCAAACAACCCGGTACGCATGTTTGTGAGTGCGTGTGTGGTCAAAAGCTGTTTGCCCTCCGTGCAGCAACTCCTAGCCAACAACAGGAGAGTTCCTACCTAAATATCATCAGTTCCTATTAACATGGGAGGAGCAACGCATTGACCCAATTAACCTGAATTTGACTCTTACAGGCTATGTAGGAGAGGAAAGATTTCATGTACAATTAAACGGGACAAAATAGGCAGAATAGGACTTTTTAGAGATCAGGGATGGACCCATCTTTGCATGTGTAAACTGTAGAATAATTAGGCATTACAATCAGGTGAAGAAATATGAACACATGTTGATTTCTCAGATTTCCAGAATCTATTCTGCTGCTCCCACTCAAAATAAACCACCTCTCCAGTCTTGAAAGTTTCCTTCCCTCCCTCCCTCCCTCCATACAGTCAGACCCTACATCTCACCCACTTGGTTTTCTCCCTCCCTCTCTTCCTTCATCCTTCCTTCCTTCCATCTCTCCCTCCCTCACCAGTTTGTTTTAAAGAAACCATCCCCCCTTTCTCCTACAGTAGGTATGTGAACTGTGCCCGTACTGAGGAAGAGCAGAACCTGGTAGCGTTTCAGTACCGTGGAGGGATCCTGTATCGCTGCTGTCGGCTGCTGGCTGTCGGGGAGGAGCTGCTGGTCTGGTACGGACAGGAGTACAGATACAAGAGCATCTCCTTCGACTACTTCTGGGACAAAAAGAGCACCACTAGAGGTAGCTGTCCTAGACTCTCCTTCCCTCTGTCTTCTCCTCCATCTCTCTCTCATCCACTTCTTTTCCTTAAAGCTGAAACAACCAGAGGTCTGCTAGTCATAATAGTAGCCGCTGTCCAAGTAGCTCTCCTCGTCTGGCCTTCCCTCTCTCCTCTTTCTTTTTCCCATGGTGCCAGACAGCAGGCAAGACGTGGGCATACAGCGTGAAATTCAGGACACTCATGGATGCAACGATACAGGGGACAGTATGTGATGCACTGCAATGGCGCCTGTGCAAATTGCTGTTGTGGGGCAATTGGGGCAATATTAGGCAGCCACGCTATCTATGAACAGAATGGAATGCTCTTAGTTGCCATGGAACATGGTAGCTTGACATAAGTTAAGGAGTGCTGGCTAGCTTATTCTAGCTAAGGAGTGCTGGCTAGCTTATTCTAGCTATCTAAGTTAAAGGGCAATGCTCGTTTTTGACAACCTGGACCTTATTTACGACATATTATAAGAAGTTTGACTCACCGAGATCACTTTGGTGTAGTTCGGAGGCCTGTAGAAGAAATTTAAAATCCAGCGCGAGCCAGTATATACTTGTAATGGCGGCGGACGGGGCAACGAGAATGCAGTTTCTCAAAATCTATTTTCGGCCGCTAAACGGTTGTTTTCATCAATCAGATTGGATGAATCGACAGTTGAGATTCCTCAACGCGAGGCATTGTAGTGGTTTTCAAATACGGGGTCTTTAGCCTCTGTAATATGATCTTTACACGCCTTTCCCCACTTGCTCCAGCACGCATGCGCACAGGCCAGCGCGCAGACTGGCTATTCTCCGGCTCACATTCTCTGCGCTACGATCGGATTGTTGCTGACGAATGACGACGACAATATTCTCGGCACCAACAACGATCGTAGCGCAGAGAATGTGAGGAATCTCAACTGTCGATTCATCCAATCTGATTGATGAAAACAACCGTTTAGCGGCCGAAAATAGATTTTGAGAAACTGCATTCTCGTTGCCCCGTCCACCGTCATTACATGGATATACTGGCTCGCGCTGGATTTTAAATTTCTTCTACAGGCCTCCGAACTACACAAAAGTGATCTCGGTGAGTCAAACGTCTTAAAATATGTCGTAAATAAGGTCCAGGTTATCAAAAACGAGCATTGCCCTTTAACACCGTGGGCTTCAACGTATTACATGTTTTCTCTCCTCTCTCCTATTTAGATTTTGTCACTTATTTTTCTCTCTCCTCTGTCGCTTTCCCTCCGAGCTCAGCCAGAGGAACCTGTTGCATATCTTTCTCTCTCCTGTCCACAATCTGAAGTCGTCATGTGGTTGTGTCCCCCCCCCCCTTCACTAGCAACATATAATCACCCTATACAGTAATTTAACTTGTACTAAATGTGTGATAATCATTTTAATGTTTGTGTGTCTCTCTTTCACTCTCAATCCCAGAAGTGATGTCAGACTTGCCCCAGGTGTGCTCCTGGTCCGAGTGCCAATTCTCCTAAAACTCCCAGATCTCCCTCCACAATCACATCAAGAGCAGCCATGACAACCTCTACATCTCTCTGCTAAGGAACGGAGAGATCAGACCAGAGACAATCCCATCCTGCTCCTCTTGATCACTCCCTTTCACCACCTCCAACACCCTCCTCACCGCAGCTCCCGGCCAGAGGCAGAGAGACATTGACAAGCCAAGATCGTACCACTGTGACCAGTGTGGGAAGAACTTCAGTCTAAAGGCTAATCTCAGGACGCACCAGTGTGTTCATACAGGAGAGAAGCCATACCACCGTGACCAGTGTGGGAAGAACTTCACTATGTCAGGAAACTTAAAGAGACACCAGCGTGTTCATACAGGAGAGAAGCCCTACCACTGTGACCAGTGTGGAAAGAACTTCACTACATCAGGAGAGTTAAAGACACACCAGCGTGTTCATACAGGAGAGAAGCCATACCACTGTGACCAGTGTGGGAAGACCTTCACTCAGTCAGGACACTTAAAGATGCACCAGCGTGTTCATACAGGAGAGAAGCCATACCACTGTGACCAGTGTGGGAAGAACTTCACTACGTCAGCAGAGTTAAAGACACACCAGCGTGTTCATACAGGAGAGAAGCCATTCCACTGTGACCAGTGTGGGAAGAACTTCACTAAATCAGGAAACTTAATTACACACCAGCGTGTTCATACAGGAGAGAAGCCATACCACTGTGACCAGTGTGGGAATAACTTCACTTCGTCAGGAAACTTAAAGACACACCAGCGTGTTCATACAGGAGAGAAGCCATACCACTGTGACCAGTGTGGGAAGAACTTCACTACGTCAGCAGAGTTAAAGACACACCAGCGTGTTCATTCAGGAGAGAAGCCATACCACTGTGACCAGTGTGGAAAGAACTTCACTAAATCAGGAAACTTAATTACACACCAGCGTGTTCATACAGGAGAGAAGCCATACCACTGTGACCAGTGTGGGAAGACCTTCACTACGTCAGCAGAGTTAAAGACACACCAGCGTGTTCATTCAGGAGAGAAGCCATACCACTGTGACCAGTGTGGAAAGAACTTCACTAAATCAGGAAACTTAATTACACACCAGCGTGTTCATACAGGAGAGAAGCCATACCACTGTGACCAGTGTGGAAAGAACTTCAATAAATCAGGAAACTTAATTACACACCAGCGTGTTCATACAGGAGAGAAGCCATACCACTGTGACCAGTGTGGGAAGACCTTCACTACGTCAGCAGAGTTAAAGACACACCAGCGTGTTCATTCAGGAGAGAAGCCATACCACTGTGACCAGTGTGGAAAGAACTTCACTAAATCAGGAAACTTAATTACACACCAGCGTGTTCATACAGGAGAGAAGCCATACCACTGTGACCAGTGTGGAAAGAACTTCACTAAATCAGGAAACTTAATTACAGACCAGCGTGTTCATACAGGAGAAAAGCCATACCACTGTGACCAGTGTGGAAAGAACTTCACTTCTTTAGGACACTTGAAAAGACACCAGTGTGTTCATACAGTTCATCCAAGAGCTGCACAGAGTTCACTGAAGCCTGCCTCAAAAAGGACCCCATCTTTGTAAGCAATAGTGTGCATGTTTGTGTGTTTGATATCTATTTGATATCAAATTGACTTTTTTGATCTGAAAATCAGTCTATATTCTGAACATCTTTATTGTTTATATTCAGAACATCTTTATTGTCCCTGGAAGGCAACTAGACATACTGTACAACGACACATACAGAACAGTACAAGAAGAGTTTACACACATCTGCCCCCCCCCCCTCCCTACTTTCTCTCTCTTTCTCATTCCCCCTTTCTCTCTCCTCTCAGGTTCACCACCAGCTATTGAAGAAGCGATAGATGAAGGAGAAGGGAGTTGGAGAAAGAGAAAGACCTGTCGTGGAATTTGTTATGGACCTGGTTTCTTAGGCCTTGATTACACTACTGCGTTTTCGCCTACATTTGTGCCTAGCAATGACTCTACCGCAGCCAAAATGAACCTCGAACCCAGAGGCCTCAGGATACGGCTGGGGCTAAGTTTCGGCACTCAAAATCTGGAGCTGTGTTCTAGTGTAATAGGCAAATCCAGAGGCTTTTGAAAAAACTAGGAAAAGGCCTACATTGTAATGCTGTGTTCAGTTCACATTATAATAATCAGACAGGTGACTTACGAGTTTGAGCTATATAGCATCTTAGTGGATACGATAGTTAATCAGCCAAGCGGACTGATCTTTTGTTCCCGACCAAATAGTACCTTCCTCACACCAGTCTGAACTTTCGAGCAATCCTGCCCTTTTCTTTTTGAATAATATTCTCAATTCTCCAATATATAGTCCTTACAATCAGTTTAAGTCCTTCATCCATTCCCTCACGATATAGCTCGCATATTACGACGAGACTTGAAATGTGCCCCAGATATGGAACAAACACAGGGATGGAAATGTATTTGTTGGTGACTGTTGGTTGAATGTCTGGACAGCTGCATTTTAAACTTGATCATGATGTATATTTTTTCATAAACGTTTTTTAATAAACAATGTATAAGCTGAGAGAGGTACTGTAGGGAGTTCATTTGTGTGTATGGGGGTTTGTGGCTGAATTTGGGTCATTTACTCAAAACTCATATCTCAAAAACCCAAAATGACACTGCTGATGAATCTTAGCTTCTCCTTAATAATCAGAAAGATCAGACACAAGAAGACAAAGAATCTTCAGCTTCCAGAATCAGGTCAGGATTGAAAAAGGTCACGTCAGTCTCAGGACCACTGTGTCATCTGTTCTCCCAAGGTGTGGAGGCACCATTCATCTCTAGTGAGCCCAGGGATCTACTGGAGTGTAGGGGTGTGCCCGAATAAGAATACGGTATTCGGATGAGTACAAATAGTAGCTTTTTCCCGAATAGTAAATTTGTACGAATATTGTAAAAAAAAATATTCGGGAGGGGGGAGAACAGTCAAATATGTATGAGCGAGCGGTACGCGCACGTTCGCGCTGATATAGGCACTAGGCAGGCAACGAACGTAAGCAGCACCGAGGGCTTTTGTCCCCAGTTAACTGATTTATTGAGACAGTTATTGGATTTTGTTTTCTTGTCGTAGCCTACCTGCTGCAATAGCCTGTAGAGGAGGACCGGTAGCTAGCTTGTTAGCTCAGTGTAGTATATCTAGCTAACGCTAGCTATTTCAGCTACGCATGCTCAGCCTCTCACTAACCCCTTTTCTTGAATACTGTAGGTCCAGCAGATGCAAACATGAAAAGGAAGGAGAAAAGTGGTGGCATAGCCAGCTTTTTTCAACCCCAAAAAACAAAGACAGGAGGGGAGTCAGACAAAGGCGAAGAGCAGAGTAAGGGACAGGAGAACAGTCAAGGAAGAGAAGAGAAAAGCATGAGTAAAGGAGGAATGAGCAATGAAGAAGAACTGAGTGATGACTGTGAAGAACAAAACATCAGAGACCGAGACAGAGCCACTGAGAGAGAAGAAAGTGACTCAGAAAGAAGGGGAGAGCAGAACAGTGATGAAGAGAGGGACAATGATGGACAGACCGACAGGAGCAGTGGCACTCAGATCCATACTACAAGTCCAGCTGGACCTCATGGTACAGTATATTAGTTCACTGTTAACAGTTTCCTATATAACAACATGGCTTTCATGTTCTCGGATATTGGCTAGTGTAGCCTGTGGTGTTGGTTCTTACTGTAGCCTACATGTTCAGAATTGTGCATGGTTTAGGCTGGTGTTGAAGTTAATGCAAGGTGCTTCACACTAGGCTGTGAGTGGGTGAATGGGATTTGAGTAAAACAGTTGAATTGTTTAGTAAGTACTGATACAGTAGTAAATGAATTGCCCTAATTGCTTCTTTACTCTCATTTCAGAAGTATCGAAATATAAAACTGATGGACCGATGCAGCCACATCTGAACGCCTTTCCACAAACCTTATGGGGAGGGGCAAGAAGATCTTTCCACAGTGAGTGGTACACGTTAGTGCACGTTAGTGGTGTAGTAGCCAGATATGATTTGATTCAGTCTATGAGTTGCAGTAAAAGAGGCCAGCCGTTTGGAAAACGGTCTCCGCCTCGTTTGTTCATTTACAGTATATACGGCATCCAAATATATCACAGTGTGAAGAGGCAATTGCTGGATTCTAATAACCCTGCTTCACATAATGATACGACACATCCCGTCTTCGCAAATCAACTCACAATGAACGATACGACCATGGATGTATTGAATACGACTGACAATATACCACGACATGAAAACAATACTTTTGGAGTTGAGGACAATCTGGCTATCATACATAGTTTGTTTGCAACTAGGTTTGACAGCTGGACGATTTATATGTTTCACAGCAAATATGCAGTAGCGTACACTTCTCTCATTGCTATCTAGCAATATCAGGTAGCTACAGTCATAGATATATGGGTACAGTAGGCTATGGAATAGCTAGTTTGGGTTGCTAGGCTCATTGGTTGCTAGGTCGTATCCAGGGTTGAGAGACATTGCTGAAAGAAAAGGTAACGGACACTTTCCATTTCACTTACGGTTCCAAACCCATGTTAACTATTGGATGTCATCGCTGTTCCTCCAAGAAATATTATATTTAATTTGTAATTCCATAGCAACGTGATTTAGCAGTTAGGGACTATAATGACACTCAGCAGTGAGCAACACATAAATAACATTTCTTTATATTTTAATGTAGAAAATGCGAGTAAATGGCACATATTTATTTATCTTTGGCATGTGGGGCCATGGTATAAGCGGGATAATCAACTCATAGGTGTGCGTTAAACGGTTTTAAGGCACTTTGCGGAGGCACTGAGCGTCGGGTGGTTCTTCGCCTCCACGTCGTGCCTTAAAACCGTTTAACGCACCTACTCGTTGATTATCCCTTACTGGATCAACGAGGCGGAGACCGTTTTCCATACGTCTGGCTTTTTTTACTGCAACTCTTAGACTGACGTTACAAACTCATATCTGGCTACTACACCACTAACGTGCACCACCACGTTATAACACAAAGTGAAAAAACAGTTTTTGATTTAGGGACAGTGAGGTGTCTGGCTATCATAAAGAGTTTGTTGGCAAATAGATTTGACAACTGGACAATGGATGCGTTGCACAGCAAATATGCAGTATCCAACACTTCGTTCATGGCTAGCTAGCAATGGTCCAGCAGGCTATGGGATGAGCTCATTTGGGTTGCTGTCAAAGCCGGCGCATTGATTTAGATCGGTAATTAAACTTCAGCCGGACTACGTGTGCGTATACACGGTTTTAACGCACGTCTGCTGGCCAATCAGGAAAGAGTATTAACCCAGACCATGGTATGAATATAATTATAGATATAATACATTGTATATAAAATAAAAAGTTAAACAGTAAACAGGGTTTAGTCATTATTAGGGCTGGGTATCGGTACTCGATACCTTGTAGTACTGGATCGAAACATCTTCAGTCAAACCAGTACTTCATTCGATCCTTTTTGTATTGAGATCTAGGAAAAAAAGACATTGTAATATGGTCCAATCACCGCAAGCGTTCTTCAATTTAATTTAAAATCGACTGCAACCCATGCTGCAACTGCGAGTTGTTGACACAGTTTAGCACGCTGAGATAATGCCACCAAAACGCTCAAAGGTATGGTTAAATCTACACGCCTATGGCGTATGGTAAAAATAAATGCATAAAAACACGGATTTCCCCCATTACCTAGCTAGCTAGCTAGCATTAGCAACCCTACTGTAATACATTGCTTAGTGCATTGGTTACTTAGTGGTATTTTAACTTCTGTAGCAGTGAAATGTGTTTAGGCTAACGTTATTAACTAATGTTATGCTTAATGTTAAGACCCCCCTAGGCCTACTAGCACCTCAACTGCTACTGCTGATGTTACCACCCCCAGCAGCAGCCCTGACACACCGTTCACATTAGCTGCAAGGTCACGGATGACTGAAAAATGTGTAGTCACTGTCAGTAGTTATATTGTAATAAATGCAGTTTGATACTCTTTTAAACACTTTCAAAATGTATTCTTGTAAAAATTATTTGAATGTGATAGGATTGATGGCATTTTACATAACTGAATGCTTCCATTCACATGATGGTTATGGAATGGAAAAAATGCAAAAAATAAATTCAAAGTATCGATTGAAGTATTCAGTTGGTATGGCTCCATCTAGTGGTCGGAATTAGACTAGTTCAGAAGGAACAGGAGGCCTCCAGCCCCCATCACCATCCAGGGGGAGGAGGCTGAGATGGTGACTCATACAAGTTCCTGGGAGAGCACCTGAACATCAAACTGGACTGGACTGACGACACTGAGGCCTCTACAGGAAGGGACAGAGCAGACTGTTCTTCCTCTGGAGGCTCAGGTCTTTGATGTGTGTAGCAGGCTGCTGAGGATGTTCTACCAGTCTGTGGGAGCAGCACACTGTTCTTTGCCGTTGCTTTCTGGGGAGAAGGCATCAGGTCTGGGGAGTCAAACCAGTTGAACAAGCTGGTGAGGAGGGCAGCTCTGTCGTGGGGCAACAGCTGGACAGTCTGGAGTCTGTGGTGGAGAGGAGGACGAGGGACAAACTGAAGTCTATCCTAGACAACCCCTCCCATCCCCTCCATGGCGAGCTGTGGCAGATGGGGAGCACCTTCAGACACAGGCTCCTCCCACCCACAGGCTCCTCCCACCCAGGTGCAATACGGAGCGGTTCAGACCTTCCTTTGAGCCAGCGGCCATCAGACTGTATAACAGGGCCTGAGTAACCATCAGACTGTATAACAGGGCCTGAGTAACCATCAGACTGTATAACAGGGCCTGAGTAACCATCAGACTGTATAACAGTGCCTGAGTAACCATCAGACTGTATAACAGGGCCTGAGTAACCATCAGACTGTATAACAGGGCCTGAGTAACCATCAGACTGTATAACAGGGCCTGAGTAACCGTCAGACTGTATAACAGTGCCTGAGTAACCGTCAGACTGTATAACAGGGCCTGAGTAACCATCAGACTGTATAACAGGGCCTGAGTAACCATCAGACTGTATAACAGGGCCTGAGTAACCATCAGACTGTATAACAGGGCCTGAGTAACCATCAGACTGTATAACAGGGCCTGAGTAACCATCAGACTGTATAACAGGGCCTGAGTAACCATCAGACTGTATAACAGGGCCTGATTAACCATCAGACTGTATAACAGGGCCTGAGTAACCATCAGACTGTATAACAGGGCCTGAGTAACCATCAGACTGTATAACAGGGCCTGAGTAACCATCAGACTGTATAACAGGGCCTGAGCGTTCTGAGTGTAGTGGAGGTGTACACGTCATGTGTGTGTGTATATATGTGGATTACAAGATATCTAGTCCTTGCTTCTCCTCTTTTTATGATTACAGTACTACTCTGGATCTTGTGCATTTTCCAACCTTGCTGTAGTTTACTTCCACGACTGAAACGCCCACTTTCCCCTAGAGGGATTCTCTCTCTCTCTCTTTCTCCCTTTCTCTCTCTCCCTCTCCCCTATCTCTCTCTCTCTCCCTATCTCTCTCTCCCTCTCTCTCTCTCTCTCAGGACACTCTGTCCACCACTAGGTGGCAGCACTAGACCACTCTGGCTCCCACAGGGGGATAAGAGAGGTGAGAGAGTATCTGTGGTCACTGTGACTACAGACTATTTTCACCCAGTTCAACCTGGGTTAATCCAGTCTGGATTAGTCCAGATTACCTCAGTATGGGTTTCCATAGTTTAACTACAGCACAGGAGCACTACATTTATACACACACTCACACACACACACACACACTCACACACACACACACACACACACACACACACACACACTTGTCTATCGCCGAACACCCACTCTGGCATCACCCACATCACACAAGGTTTGGAAGTGATCTCTGGGAAATGCAGTTCAAAGACACACCTGCCAAGAATAACTGAGCAGGGAAGTTTCAGATTGTCACTTTAAGGACACGTTTCATGTATGTAATCTGGATTAGTCATGTAACTGTGTCACCTGTCAAGCTATAATAAAGACTCTGTTTATTATACAGATGTATAAATATAATATATTGTCAGTATATTTAAATCTATATCATCAGTCAGGTGTGTTTCAGGTGGGAAGAGTGGACCATCAGTCAGGTGTGTTGGCAAATTAGAATTTATTAAAATCACTTCAATCTATGCACTTACATCCATTATATATTATATAATATATACAGAATATATATATATATAATTTTCCCTTTGTTTATCCAGGGATGATTTACAATGGTGCCCTGGTGACATAGCATACATCATAAACAATACAAAACTATGTAACAATATAATTACAATCACATTCATACATTTTACACAATTAGATACAATAACAACATTATCTAAACCATACACAAACCTCGACCCCATTGTCCCAACTCAAATGTTCGAGTACCAGAACTAAACTAGTCCATGTTCTAGAAGCACCAGAACTAAAAGCACTCTTTCCAAGTTCAGTTTTGACTCGCGGGACCTCAAGAGCCAAATAAAAAAGTGAATCAATCAGTTTCTCAACATCAAGGTGAGGATATCGAACCCTGCAGAGATAATTCCAGCCCTGGCTGACTGTCCTTGAATAAAAAAGCATTGTGTTTTACAGCATTCAAAAGTATTTTTCAATATAAAAATAAAGGTGTATTCATACAATCATTTAACAACTTTGTTACTGTCAGCAAACATAAAATACATCAGTAATAACAATGTTAATAACGGATCATGCAATACAGAACCAACAGAGGCATTAATGCAATCTGAAAAGATAACTTCAAAAAGAAGGAAAAAACTCCTGATAAAAATAGACGGGGTGGAACTTCAAAGATCCAGGATCAGACCAAAGCTGTCAGTCACCATTGGCAGGGACACCACATGACTGACCTCAGATCAGCCTCTAAACAGCAGTTTCTTCCTGCTCCATCCTCTGGGCTGCTCCTTCCTCTCCTGGCCCCGCCTCAGCACTGGAAGGCAGGGCCTCCATCTCCATGCTCTCCCTCTCTGCTGGCCTCCGCCCCCTGGTCTGGAGAGACACAACACCAAGAGTCAGGAACAGGGGGAGAGACTTGGAGAAATGAGCAGCAAGTTCATTATCACAGGCCTACTGTACATGAACACAACAAGTCTATCAGCAAGCAGATAGGCAAACGTGGTAGTTAAGCAAAGACTTGACCTCTGTGCCACGGCTGTCATTCCCCTGACTGACTGGGTAATAACTTGTACCTTAAAGAACAGATAGAGGGCAGGGGTGGATATCACCAAGATCAGCAGCACCACAACCACTCTGATGATGAAATCTGTCAGAGGAGAGTCTGGAACAGAAACACAGCGGATGAGGAAACTGAGAATCATCAGATCAGATTAAGCTGTCAACTGAAAAGTTACATCATCATATATAGCTTTCATTTCATGTCAAAAGTGCTGCTACTTTGTTTGTGGACTGTGGAGAGAGACAGTGACCTTAAGGTAGTGCTAGTGACATCCATATTATAATTCTGTGGTCACCCACCCCCAGATCACCACAGGAATCAAATGTCTCACTGACCGTTAGACTCACTCAAGACCAACCCAGTGGTTTACAAACATGTGTCATAGCAGCCCAACCAATTGGTTGAGTGAAAAAGGTAGGGATTGTGGTTCTAAAAGTCCATCAGTTACCTGCGACAGTGACAGAGAGGAGCTCACTCTCAGAGGTGAAGTTATGAGAGAAAACGTAGACCTCATAAACACAGCTGTAGTTTCCTTGGTGGGCGTGGTCTGCAGCAGGAAACAGGAAGTTGGCAGAGTGATTGACAGCTGGGTGGGTGTGTCTCAGGGTTGTGTTGGAGCCGGTGAAGGTGAGGTGGAAGGAGCCTCCTGGGTACTGTGGCTGGATGGAGCAGCTGATGTCAAAGCTGTGGTCCTTGTACACCAGCCCCTGCTGCTGGCCCTCGGAGACCCCTCGCATGGAGGAAGACAGGGAGACAATAGGCTGGAATAGGAGATCTGCAAAGACAGAGAAGAGGGGAGAGAAACCAACCTCTCTGATTCAGGTGTGATGGTGAGATCTGCTGTGTTCTCCTCCCTCCCTCAGAGGGCAGCATGGGCTACTTTAGTGACTGAGACAGCAGTATACAGTAGCATCACGTGATATTTCTGAAACATATCTGAGCAGATCACTGCCAGGACACCATGAGTATGAGTCTCTTTAAACCCTGGTGTACACTCCCTCAGACCAGCACATTTACATTTAAACCACCATGCAGTAAGCTGTTCATATGAGCTCCATCAGCACAAGTGTGTAGGTATCTGTCCAATAATGACACTTATATAGAAATGTAGCCATTTTATACAAAGTGGACACTACAACAAATAACATCAGCTTGTATCCAATAAGACAGACATCTTTAATACCAGAGATAATCCTTTAATACTGTAACAGTGTAATGTAGTGTAATAGTCTTTTTGTAAAGCTCTCACAGCTACTGTGACAGGTGCAGACTGGGAAATGTGTGACTGTCAAGATCATCAGCTGAATATAATGACATGATGTGTGTATTACCTGAGCAGACCACCTCCAGGACAGTAGTAGTATTATAGAATACACCAATATCTATCAGAATGTTGCCATTTTATACAATGTGAATCCCTTCAACAGATAACATCAGCTTGTATGTAATAAGACAGACATCTTTAATGTAATAATACTGTAACAGTGTAACTGAGTAGTGAATATAATGACATGATGTGTGTATTACCTGAGCAGACCACCTCCAGGACATCAGCAGTATAAAACTCTTCAGTCACTCTTCCACACTCCCTCAGTGCAGACTCAGACCCAGCACAGTCAGATCTAAACCACCATGCAGGACGGACTTCACCACTACGAGTCTCTCTTGTTGAAAGAGCAGAGCCACAGCCCAGCTGTCTACACACTACAGCTGCAGCACGCATGGTCCAGCCAAACCCATCGACCAGACGTCTCCACTCTCCCTGGAGGTTCATCTCCACTCTACCAGCACAGCGGCTGCCTCCTCCCACCAACCTCACATCATCAGGCCCTGGAGAAAGACAGGAGACAGTCAGGCCCTCTGACTCTATGTATCCTAACTAAACACAGCCATGCTCTTTCTATCATGTCACTCCAGGTGAGAAACAGAGGTGAGAGACAAACTGATTCTTACAGTACCTGAGCAGGTGAGTTCAACAGCATTGCCAGGTGAGCTGGTGCTTCTAGCTGAGCCTGAGGAGTCACAGTCCAGCAGACGGGACTCGTTGCCTTCACACTGGAACTCTTTAACCCAGATTGGACCCTCACCTTCCCCATAGAGCGCCCCCTGGAGGGCTGAAGGAGCCCCACAGCCAAGCTCCCGACAGACCACCTCTGCATCCTGCCAGTCAAAGCCAGCTTCACACACTGAGACCCACGTCTGATAAGACCTCACCTCCACTCTGCCAGAGCACAGACCAGATCCATTCACAAGCCTCACAGACTCTGAAGGAAGAGAGACAGATGGTCAATATGAGCATTATTATTATTATTGATAACATAACATCTTTCAGCAAAATAAGAAGTGTGAAAATATCCATTAATGTCCCAGAATACACTAATATCTATCAGAATGTTGCCATTTCATACAATGTGAATCCCTTCAACAGATAACATCAGCTTGTATGCAATAAGACAGACATCTTTAATGTAATAATACTGTAACAGTGTAACTGAGTAGTGAATATAATGACATGATGTGTGTATTACCTGAGCAGACCACCTCCAGAACAGCAGTAGTATTAAACTCTTCAGTCACTGTTCCACACTCCCTCAGTGCAGACTCAGAACCAGCACAGGGAGATCTAAACATCCATACAGGACGGCCTTCACCACTACGAGTCTCTCTTGTTGAAAGAGCAGAGCCACAGCCCAGCTGTCTACACACTACAGCTGCTTCACGCATGGTCCAGACAGACCTTCTGACCAGACCTCTCCACTCTCCCTGGAGGTTCATCTCCACTCTACCAGCACAGCGGCTGCCTCCTCCCACCAACCTCACATCATCAGGCCCTGGAGAAAGACAGGAGACAGTCAGGCCCTGTTCTTCATGCCAGAAACCTAGTAGTGCTGGTATAGATTCTCACACACACACACACACACACACACACACACACACACACACACAGGCCTATATGCCTACCACTAGAGACACTAGGACCAGTGTCAGCTGTGGACCGTGTCAGCTGTGGATGTCGTAGTATTTAGTTAACACACACACACACACACACACACACGTACACACAGACACACACCTACACACAGACACACATCAGTCCACATCTGCCTTAGGCCTGGACCTGATGCTCTTAGCCTTTCTTGCTCTGAAAATGTAATATAATGTAATTTATTGCTCTATAAATGTTCTTAGCCGTTAGACAAATATATTCCATGTTTTTGTGGGTGTTCAAACTGACTCCAAATGTGGCCATCAGTGGGGATATGGGATGGGAAAGGTGATATGGTGGCTTATGGAACAGACTGATGAAACATTCCAGAGTAGAGGAGAACTATAGTGTTGAACTGGGATCTTACTCTGAACTATCTATAGGCCAGATCAGTATTGTCTTTTTAATGAATGTGACTTACAGTATGTGTTCAGAAATAGACTACCAAGTGATGTATTTAAACTCAAAAGCAAACATGTTCTGATTCACGGGGAGAAATGGGCAGCCGGTATTTAGCTTAAGCCTGAGCTTCACACAGTATGCACTACATGATACACTATATGAACTACAGCTCTGAACATATGAGTCTGAATCTCAAGTCTTGTACACGTCAGTCTGTGTACAACTAAGATCTGACTGGCACCCTCCCTCTATGTGTTAAACTTGTGTTGTTGTTTGCTTGTACAGTACATGCATGTCTTATAGGCCCATATGTGCTGGCACCAGAAAGGTGTGTGATAAAGGAAATAAAACAAAAACAATAAATCAAAATGTAGCCTAGCCTACTCGTGGATTTACCAATGTACCTGTATTGCAAATTCAATACTGTATGTTGTATAATGTAAATGGTGGAGACATGTCATTTGCATCTGTCAGTATCACACAATCTGTTTCTCAGCCAAGGAGATCATCACATTAACTTCTCAATGTTGACCCAACCCAACTAACTCCTTTATTCTAATCTAAGAATGGATTTCTGGACAGAACTATTGCATTCAAAAACATTGAGTTCGCCCTCGGAACTGACAGATCGCCTACACATCATATCAGGGAAATTAGTCTACTTCTGAGTGTAATAAAGCATACATGTTCATATCATAGACGTCGGATCATTCATGAACACCCACAAAGAAGATGATATTGTTGTATATCGTTTTACAGCTGCAGGAAGCATGAAATCAATGTCTGGTAGTATCCGCGTGCGCCCCCGCGCGAGGGGGGCAGAGGTGTAAAAAATAGCATAACACCATCCAAACTAGCCTACTCCAGAAATCCGAGCGTCGGATTGATAAAATAATTACTACGTTAAGTAGATGGAAAGCACCAATATCTAAAAATGATCACAAAGATATGGTGTAAAACTGAATTAAAACAACAGACTTTCAGCAGAGCAAAGCTACTCACAGCCCTGAATTCACACACACACTCACCCGACACACACACACTCACCAGACACTCACACATACACACACGCACACACACACACACTCACCCGACACACACACTCACATATACACACACACACACACACACACACACTCACCAGACACACACACACGCACACACACTCACCTGACACACACACTCACACATACACACGCACACACACACACACGCACACACACACACTCACCAGACACACACATATGGGGTGTGATTCGTGCCAGCGTAACAAACACTCAGTGCTTTCGTCGCCTGCATTGCGTGTATAAAGGTACTTTGGCGAGCTGATTAATAGGCGTGCATATACGCACGCGTTACGAGTCGCTCGCATTCTCAGAGGGTCACGTGTCAAAAGTACCGTGCCATTTTTGCGCACATGCATGTAACGTTTGCACGCTCGTGTTAAGTCAGCGGGCACTAGAAGCTGCGAGCGGGGCTCATTTGTCCATATTGAATAAAAATTAAGAATATTTATTTGCACTCAATCAAATTCCAGGACCCTCCTTGCATAACTTTTCCTAGATATGTGTCGTTTTATCTCCACTATCGCTACATTTTCAAATAAGAGCGCGCATCATCAACTAGCTGTAGCATAGGGGTGCTGAGGATCAGCACCAAAACACGTAGGCTATAATAGTATAAGAATGTATTTTGTATTTTGACATACAGTAGGCTATGGCGCAAAAGGGATTGTGAGTGTAGGCTACACTAATTAGCCTAAAATCAACTAGGATGGGCTCCATAGCCTAATGATTATCAATCCCAGCTGTGCGTAATTATGCGTCCTGTGTAGCCTATAAATTGACCTTGCTTTTCATTGTAAAATATTATGCTAGATGTGCTTCAGTTTTAGGAGTCAAACCATGGCATGCCAGCCTTAACACGTGCGGGCGTTTAAACGTCTGTTGCGTACGTTGGCATGGCACGTTCCACACGTCACACTATAATATTAGCAAACCACACAAACGTGTGTCTATACGCACGCTTATTCGTTTGATCAAACTATAAGGTGTAGTGTTAGGTGTCAGGTATTTGATGCACATATTAGGAGTGACGTGTCAAAAGTGCCGTGCCAACGTTCAAAACATAGAACACGCGTGCACACACCTTTACGTGTTAACTGCGGGCACTAGAAGCACCGAGTGGTGGTAATTTGAACACAAGTGAATCAAAATGATAATTGTTTGCACTCGATCAAATTCAAGGACCCTCCTTTCATTACTTTTCCTAGATATCAGCGTTTTTATCACGTTTACATTTCGGCCGTTTGTCTAGACTGCAGTGCTCTTTTCTGTCAGCAGATGTCGCAGGCGGGTGATTTATATTTATATTTGTAGCATAATGTAGGCTATGTGTTATAATTATGTGCAAAATGATGACAATCACCTAAATCAAAAACAATGAAGCACATGTATTGCTATAGTTCGTTACCAAATGTTAGGCTTGTAAGACTCAACTTAATCATTATTAATTCCGCTATTCCTAAATATCAGAAGAGATATCTGTCTCACTCGCTCTCGGAGCAGGTATTGCGCAACACAAAGCAGGTATTGCGCAACATAGCCACGCGCGCCAGGAGACCCGCTCTGAGAGACAGAGACAGTCTTTTTCTGTGAGGGAGGAAACACAAGCAATATTTTCAATCATGCTTTCCATTGATGAATCACGAATAATGTATATAAACAGTGCAAATAAAAATAAATCGAAATAATAGGCCTATTGTGCAAAAAAAATAGCCAAACGAATTGTAGGCTACATTTGAAAGTGTTCAGCCTGGTGTAGGCTGGCCTATAGGCAAAAAAATGAATGCATTGATACTGCAAAATGGTTTCATTTGAGCTGAACACTACACAACTGATTTAATAATTTCTATAATATCAGGTGATTGCTTTGAATGTTACAAATTAGTTGAAACAGTGGTAGCGATTTGCAACCTGGTAGCCTACAGTCTGGGGAAGCGTTGGGCCTTCCCGCGCCACCACAGAAGTGGGTCTTCGCTCGCTCCAGCTCATCTTGAGTTGACGGCATAGTCCTCCTCCCCAAAGAAAGACCTGTAGTCCTATTGTTTATTTCGATTTATTTTTATTTGCAGTTTTACATTATTCTATATGTGTTTTTTTGTGGACCAATGTTTGAATAAAATTTGGCTTCAAAACGACATCTGGTAATTTACCTACATTTGATTTATTTTATTTAGAAATAGATAGCCCTCTATTGATAAGAAACACGTGTATCTGAACATTTGTTTTAAATTGCGAAGAAAGAGTCATTCAGATATTAGGCTTTATTAAAAACAAGTTGCTTAACATGTGCGAATTCCATTTATTGAGAATGCATTACCAATTGGCAAGGACGAGATTAGAACCAGCTATGATTTAAAGGCAACTGACCTTACACGTGCGGCCGCTAACACGTAAGCAAGGCACTGGCACGTTTGACACGTCGCTATGCAATTTCTGCACACATTACAAGACGTACGTACGTACGTACATCTATGATTTTACCAAACTGTCATGTGTAGTGTTGGTGTCGCATATGTGAGGCGCATCTAACCTGTAGTGTTGCCGTCACGCACACGATGCGCAATTCGTGTAAACAACATGTGCACTGCGTCTGCGTGACAGGTACGTTACAGCTATGAGACGTCTGTCTCTCCATTGTTTGTCAATGGAAATTATACACGTGCGTTTAGACGTTTGATGTCATCGCGTCTTCTTAAGTAGGCGCAAGTCAAGCGTTTCAGTATGGTGTGCTGGCACTAATCACACCCCATACACACACTCGCTCACCCGACACACACACTCACATACACGCACGCACACACGCACGCACACACACACACACACACACACACACACACACACACACACACTCACCGGACACACACACGCACATGCACACACAGCACACTCAGCCGACACACACACTCACACACACTCACCTGACGCACAAACTCACACACACGCACACACACGCACGCACACGTACGCACACACACACACACACACACCCGACACACACACTCACACATACACACACACACACACACACACACATGCACACACAGCACACTCACCCGACACACACACTCACACACACACACACACAGACGTACACACACACACACACACACACACAACAGGCAGGTATATCACAATTCAGTCACAGCAAACATGCTAGAGATCGCAAGCAAATGATCTTTCTGTTATTAAGGGTTGAAAAGATTCAGCTTCCACAGACGTGCATATAGGTCTGGCCCCAAAAATAGCATATTAGTGAATGTTTAGAATCATGAATACTGGGCACAGTAAGCTTTAAAACTTTCAGGCAGTCTCAAGTATCAATCAGTGGGCTCAGATCCCCCCGGATTTTGCACACTGTGTACTGTAGCCTGCTACATCTTCTTCACATTTGTTATCTTTCTCCTTCTTCTTCTTATTTTTACTGATCCAATCAAACCAGCAGCAGTGTTTTAACTGTGTATTAGTTGCTATGGATGCAGATGCCCATTCTACCAACCTGGAGGAGGATCAATGACTGGAGCCTGAAGACCTGAGGAGACGACAGAGAGAGACAAGAAATGAGCATCAACAAGACTCAGGACATGACTGCCCTGCACACCCAGTATCCTACCCAGACTGCCCTGCACACCCAGTATCCTTCCCAGACTGCTCTGCACAACCAGTGTCCTACCCAGACTGCACTGCGCACCCAGTATCCTACCCAGACTGCCCTGCACAGAGCGAGAAACAGATGGTCCGATCGAAGGAGGATAAGTATGTTGTAGCGCTGCTTGATTAAAAATCACCAGGATTGAGATTGAAGGAGAACAGAGATACGTGACCCCACTCCTGAGAAGAGAGAACATGCCAACTCTGCACGTCCCGAAGGAAGTGGTTAGCAATTACCTCAGGAACACAGAGAGACGGTTGGCCAAGAACCCACAGCAGGCTGCGGTCTACCGAGCCCAAATCAATAAGTTGGTGGTGGCCAGTCACGTTAAGAAGATAGACCACCTGGAGGCTGAATGGTTGGAGGAGTCCTGGTACCTGCCACACCACAAGGTCAGCCACAACCACAAAGACAGAGTTGTCTTTAACTGCAGCTTTCAGGTCGGAAGGCAATGCCTAAACCACCGCCTACTTCTACTACGGAGTTTCTACGTAGTCAACTGTCTACAAAGTGTCGCCACCGAGGAGGAGGCCAGGAACATCCTGATGAAGTTGAGGACTCTGATGGGACGGGGTGGATTCAAGCTCCAACAGTGGGCTAGCAGCAGCCCTGGTCTCCTCAGTCAGCTCCCCTCAGAGGCCAAAGCTGAGAGCAGTGAAACCTGGATGGCGCAGAGCCCCGGAGAGGTGATTGGATACTGGATAGGTGATCTGGTGATTGGATACTGGATAGGTGGTCTGGTGATTGGATACTGGATAGGTGGTCTGGTGATTGGATACTGGATAGGTGATCTGGTGATTGGATACTGGATAGGTGGTCTGGTGATTGGATACTGGATAGGTGGTCTGGTGATTGGATACTGGATAGGTGATCTGGTGATTGGATACTGGATAGGTGATCTGGTGATTGGATACTGGATAGGTGGTCTGGTGATTGGATACTGGCTACAGTAGGCGAGTGTGGTGATTGGATATTGGATACTGCCTGTGCATTGTTGGACACTGGGTGTGCAGAGCAGTCTGGGTAGGCTTTTGCA
>NC_140264.1:2477306-2479806 GCF_949987555.1 Borostomias antarcticus | reverse complement strand
TAAACAAACATTTTATTTAACTTCACCCTGACTTGACTCCTGTTGAACACTGGTGCCACCTACTGTAAACTTAAAGAATTAACGAGAGAGAGAGACACGCAGAATGTGTGTGTAGAACAAAGCATAACCGTAGTCCAGTTAAGAGTAGCTTTAATACCTTGTTTACAACTCAGTGATGTCATCATTATGGGACGGCAGGTGAGGACATACAGCGTCATCGTCTGGGCAGACACACAACAGAGCAGAGTAGACCCACCATAGAAAACACAGCTGCAGCGTCTAGAAATCCACCAGACCGTCCAGCTCTGCTCTCGTCAGCGTGCTCATCCTCATCATCGTCGTCAGGGAGGGTCATTCTACCAGCTAGTGTATTTACTAGGGATTTTTTTTTTTAGCATTTATTGTTTTTGTACATAAGACAACAGAAGTTAGTGAGTGAATGTGAAGACAAGAGAAGTTAGTGAGTGAATGTGAAGACAGAGGATGCAGCAGAGTGAAGGACATGGCTTTGATGCGTTTGTCTGTTTATATTTTTTTCCCTCAACAGATTTTTTTTAACGCTGTGTAACGTAGGTAGGTAGCATCGCTATGGCGACGTGAGGATGGACTGGCTCGGACATGGTCATTGGTCAGGAGCAAAGTATAAACACGTGGTACAGTAAACAGCTCAGTAAACCAGTCATTGACTACATTACACTACATTACCCACAATGCCCAGTGCCAGTCAAAGTGATATAGAAGGGGAGAGGGAGTATGGGATCTGTAGTTCTGTGTGTGAGTGGACAGGACAATGGATGAGTATATGTCAAGGTGAAGTTGTATGATGTTATGTGTGTGTGCTTGCGTCAGTTAATGTGTGTGTTTGTGTGTGCGTATTAGTGTGTATGTGTGTGTTTATGTGTGTGTGAGTGTGTGTTTATGTGTGATCCCTTTCCCATCACCTGACGTAGGAGACGATTTGTGCTTCGGCAGAGGAGGATGCTCCCTGGTTGAGGGTTCTTGACCTCTTAACTATGACTCCTCCTCCTTTCTACCACACATCAGAGATGGAGGAAGAGAGAGAGAGAGAGAGGGGGTAGAGGTAGGAGAGAAACTGCATTCTGCACTTTATCAACAGGTTGTACTTTAGAGCTGACTACACTTCTCCAGAGAGAGAGAGAGAGAGAGACACACACACAGAGAGAGGTGTGATTTAAATGTCCATGTCCCTCCTGGTTTCCCTGGTGGGAGGGGCCAGAAGGCTGTAGGGGGGTTAGAGTGAGGCTGGCAGGTTCCCAGTTCATTCCCTCATGATTCCCAGTTGTTTTGGCACAGTCAGAGCGCTTCCAGGCTGCTCTCCTCTCACAAACACACCGGCATTCCCACATTCCGGAATGCCGCTGAAGGATTCTGGATTCTGGAACCTTGGGGTCCAATAAGAGATTCCCTGGCAGCTCGCTGTCACAGTCATCATGGACACGTGCACAAAGGCGTGTGCACATCAAACACACACAGGATCGGGCGGGAGAACTCTCCATGATTCAAGTCACATTAAAATCATAGCAAGACAATAATAGTTATCATGAAACTAGTTTGCGTGTGTGTGAGAGAAAGAGTTTGTGAGTGTGTATATATGTGTGTGAGAGTGTGTGTGTGTGTGTGTACATGTGTGTGTGTGAGAGGGAGAGAGTGTGTGTGTCTATCTACTGTATAGAGTCTCATTCAGAGAAGGTTGGTAGTAAAACATGGCTTTGTGATTCTCTGGCTGAGAGAGAGAGAGCGCGTGTGTGTGTATGTGTGTGTGTATATATATATATATACTTAACAAAGTGATAACAGCATCAGTTCCATAGACCACACTACAGACACACACCATCACATCACCAGAAATGGCTCTAAGAATCAAGCTATTACAACACACACACGTTCACTATTTACACAACTGTACAGCATGGATGTGTGTGTGTGTGTGTGTGTGTGTACAGTCAAGCCAGAAAGTCTACACACCCCTTTCCCGTGTTTTATTATGTTACAGACTTATTCTACAAATTCTACACAAAATAGCCCATAATGACAAAGTGAGAACAGGTTTTCAACATTTGTGCTAATTTATTAAAAATGAAAATGTAAACCATCATATGAACACAAGTGTGCACACCCTTTGATCTGACACCCAGAAGTGAGCTGAGGTGCATTTTGTTTCCGCTGATACCGCTTGAGATGTTCCTACCGCTTGAGATGTTCCTACAGCTTAATCAGAGTCCACCTGTGGTCAATTCAGGTACTCTGATGTTCTCCCAGGGTTGTCAGGTACTCTGATGTTCTCCCAGGGTTGTCAGGTACTCTGATGTTCTCCGCAGGGTTGTCAGGTACTCTGATGTTCTCTCCAGGGTTGTCAGGTACTCTGATGTTCTCCCAGGGTTGTCAGGTACTCTGATGTTCTCTCCAGGGTTGTCAGGTACTCTGATGTTCTCCCAGGGTTGTCAGGTACTCTGATGTTCTCTCCAGGGTTGTCAGGTAC
>NC_140264.1:2314806-2472306 GCF_949987555.1 Borostomias antarcticus | reverse complement strand
TTATGGTGTGGGCAGTCTCCTTGCCAAATTATGCTTGCTGATCTGACAGACAGCAGCGCACAAACTACGTAGATGGAGGCTCCACTTCGGCTCAAACATTGGCTAGGCTACTGGGTGTAGCTCCACGTCGTGTTTCTAGACTGTATTTTTTAGATAACGTTACATATTTATCACACTTCAACTATAGGCTATTTTTTACTTGTCCAATCAGACAACTGCATGAGGCACTTGCCCGAACAGAGTTTACTGGTCCGGGGAAGATAGGCTAGCCTACCTGACTGCTCTCACTTCATTTCACCTCACTCGTCCTCCCGGCTTCAACACGTAAAAACCCGCTAACGTTACATACAAGCGGCTCGCTGTCTGTCGCACGCGTGCTACAGGGCAAATAAAATAATCGCACAGACATTTTTTTTCATAGCACATGCGACATATATGTCGCACTGTACAGCCCTGTAGTGAGAGGGTTAGAGTAGTGAGAGGGTTAGGGTTTCTAGTGAGGGGGTTAGGGTTCCTAGAGAGGGTTAGAGTAGTGAGAGGGTTAGGGTTCCTAGTGAGAGGGTTAGAGTAGTGAGAGGGTTACAGTTCCTAGTGAGGGGGTTAGAGCTACCAGGGGAGGGGCAGAACAGGTGGATTATGTTGTTTACAAGTGCACAGTAGAGAAAGAGAGACACAGATAGAGAGAGATACAGAGAGAGAGAGAGAGAGAGAGAGATACAGAGAGAGAGAGAGAGAGAGAGAGACTGTTTGGGTGGTTTGGTACTGCAACAGCATGACAACAGGAGAGACACACACACACACACAGGTAGAACACTTCACTAAGTCATTTTGACAGCCTGAGGTGGTGGATTAGGAACAGTTGCTATGACAACACTGATTAGGTGTTAATAGTTCTAGAACGTCTGATTAAGAAACAATGGGAGTTCTAGAACGTCTGATTAGGAAACGATGGGAGTTCTAGAACGTCTGATTAAGAAACGATGGGAGTTCTAGAACGTCTGATTAAGAAACGATGGGAGTTCTAGAACGTCTGATTAAGAAACGATGGGAGTTCTAGAACGTCTGATTAAGAAACGATGGGAGTTCTAGAACGTCTGATTAAGGCAGAAACCAGGTTTGCTCAGTCAGTGGTTGTAGTGTGGTTAGTTAGTTAGTTAGCTGATTTATCAGGTAGTTTCTGGTCTGATTGGTGATTGGTCGCCAGCATTCCAACACAAGATGGCCAGAGGCGGCATGTGGTTGCTATGGCTACAGCCAGGAGGAGCCCGTGGAGAGGCCGTCTTATGTCCACCATAGATCCATGCAGGTGCTGATGATGTCATTACACTTCCTGTCACAGAAGGAATCGTGACTTCAGTGACATCACTAGTGTATGTCAGTCGTGGTGGTCTGGAGCCAATCAGCTGTTGTATCATCCTCTTCAATCTCTCTCTCTCTCTCTATCTCTCTCTTCACACCTGCTGGCTGCCAGGGTCCAGGTGACCTGTGGACAGAGAGAGGCATTTTACAGTTGTCACTCTCTCCCTCCCTAGTGTGTAGTGTCCTAGTGTGTAGTCTTTCTGGCGAAGTGGGTTTTCATGATCAGTTCTGAGATGGACAATGTCCAACTAAACTCGTACATCAACAGCCTCATAGTAAATACTGTATCTGTACAGTAGCCTATGGGCTGCTGTTTGTGAGGTAATTAGCTGTTTTCTATCCAGCCCACCAGTGTTTGTGAGGTAATTAGCTGTTTTCTATCCAGCCCACCAGTGTCACATTTGGTTCCAGTCCAATAGCCTATCAAGAGCAGTTTGATTCAGCGGGACATGAGTGTTGGGACAGGCAGGCCAAGCAGCCCGCAGCTTCATAATGAGATGTGAAGTCAGTGGCTAGGCTACTGCAGGAACAACGTGAGGAAACGAAACATCGTGACCTAATCTATCTGAAATGTTCCTAATAAAATAAGCTGTTCCTGAGAAAAGGCATGAAATTAAATATTTAAACACATTTCAATAAAGATAACAACACGGACACATTCCTGGAAGCCTGACTGACCGTTGGCGGAGCGCAGCGCAGACCTCGCGACGCGACAACAGAAGCGGAGCGTTTCTCCTCGAGGACAGGAGCGGTGCGGTGGGAACCGGGATCCGAGTCGCTCTCTCACGGGAAGCTCAGCCAAACACGATCCCATATTTTAACTCCCGTTTTCCCCTCTCCCGTCCAAAAAAAGAGGAGGATTGAAGTGAGACATCTCTCCCCTCGTCTCGTCCCTAGCCCGGGATGAATTCCACTGCCGCGGGCTCAACTGGTTGCGCGCACGACGACCCCCAGAACCCGGCGCGGCAAACGCGCACCCGCGTCAAGATTTAAATCTGGAGGAACTGTTTTTCATTCGTCCTTCCGCATTAAACTGGAACGTGGAAAGCAGCCAGACTGGAGTTGAGGCTGGAGTTGAATATTGATGTATCTGAAAACACAGACACACCAATATGCCATCATCTGCTTTCCCCGACAAGGGCAGTGGCTAGTTGCAAAACTAGAATGGAGAAGTAAGACGCCTCCTACCCTCCACTAGTCTGGGGGTCCACCTTGGGCAAGTGGTAGTACCCCCTAGCCCCCCTACCTGGGGTTACAGGTAACATCCCCATGATGATAAAACAACCAAAAGGAAGAGAGACCCGACCCGGAGGAAGCCCGGGGCCCTCGTCTGGTGCCAGGCCCAGACGGACGGCCCGCCTGCGAGCGCCTGGTGGCTGGGCTTACCACGGAGCCCGGCCGGGCCCAGCCCGAATAAGCAACGTGGAAGCACCATCTCCTCCTCCATCGTCCCGTGGACCCACCACCCGCGGGAGGAATTGTCGGGGTCGGGTGCGCTGCCAACTAGGTGGCGGTGAAGGCGGGGGGCACCGACGGACCGGACCCGGGCGGCAAAGGCTGGCTCTGGGGACATGGAACGTGACCTCGCTGGGGGGGAAGGAGCCGGAGCTTGTGAGGGAGGTGGAGCGATACCAATTACACCTGGTGGGGCTAACCTCCACGCACAGCACCGGCGCCGGAACCAAACTCCTGGATAGGGGTTGGACCCTGTTCTTCTCCGGAGTTGCTCACGGTATGAGGCGTAAGGCAGGTGTGGCTATACTAGCTAGCCCCCAGCTGAGCGCCTCTGTGCTGGAATTCACCCCAGTGGACGAGAGGGTCGCCTCCCTGCGCCTTAGGACTGTGGGGGGGGGACTCTGACTGTGGTTTGTGCTTATGCACCGAACAGCAGTTCAGAGTACTCGGCCTTCCTGCAGACCCTGAGTGGAGTCCTTTTGGGGGCTCCTGCAGGGGACTCCACTGTCCTACTGGGGGACTTCAATGCACACGTAGGCAATGATGAAGAAACTTGGAGGGGCGTGATTGGGAGGCATGGCCACCATGATCTGAACCCGAGTGGTGTTTTGTTGTTGGACTTCTGTGCTAGTCACGGTTTGTCCATAACAAACACCATGTTCGAACACAAGGATGCCCACAAGTACACCTGGCATCAGAACACCTTAGGCCGAAGGTCGATGATCGATTTCGTTATCGTATCATCTGATCTGAGGCCATGCGTTTTGGACACTCGGGTAAAGAGAGGGGCAGAGCTGTCCACTGATCACCATCTGGTGGTGAGCTGGTTTCGATGGCGGGGGAAGCTTCTGGACAGACCTGGAAAACCCAAGCGTGTAGTGAGGGTGAACTGGGAACGTCTGGAGGAAGAGCCTGTCCGGAGAGATTTCAATTGCCACCTCCGGCGGAGCTTCTCAGGCATCCCTGTGGAGGTTGGGGACATTGAGTATGAGTGGTCGGTGTTCAAAGCCTCCATTGCTGAAGCTGCGGCTGGGAGCTGTGGCCTGAGGGCCATAGGTACCTCAAGGGGCGGTAACCCTCGGACACCGTGGTGGACAGCGGTGGTCAGGGAAGCCGTCCGACTGAAGAAGGAGGCCTTCCGGGATATGTTAGCCCTGGAGACCCCAGAAACAGTTGCAGGGTATCGACTGGCCCGGAGGGCTGCGGCTTCGGCCATGACCAAGGCAAAGCAGCGGGTGTGGGAGGAGTTCGGAGAAACCATGGAGAAGGACTTTCGGTCGGCACCAAAGTGTTTCTGTAAGACCATCAGACACCTCAGGAAGGGAAAGCGGGGGACCATCCAAGCTGTATACAGCAAGGAGGGGACACTGCTGACCTCAACTGAGGAGGTTGTTGAGCGTTGGAAGGAGCACTTTGAGGAACTCCTGAACCCGACTAATCCTCCCTCTACGATCGAGGCAGAGCCGGACGATGATGGGGGGTCGTCAATTTCCTTGGAGGAGGTCACTGAGGTAGTCAAACAACTCCACAGTGGCAGAGCCCCAGGGACTGATGAGATCCGGCCAGAAATGCTGAAGGCGCTGGGTGTAGAGGGGCTGTCTTGGTTGACACGCCTCTGTAACATTGCGTGGAAGTCTGGGTCAGTGCCGAAGGAGTGGCAGACTGGGGTGGTGGTCCCAATATTCAAAAAAGGGGACCAGAGGGTGTGTGCGAATTATAGAGGCATCACATTACTCAGCCTCCCAGGGAAAGTTTACTCCAAGGTGCTGGAAAGGAGGGTCCGGCCGATAGTCGAACCTCAGATCGAAAAAGGAACAATGCGGATTTCGTCCTGGTCGTGGAACTACCGACCAGCTCTTCACTCTCGCAAGGATCTTGGAGGGGGCTTGGGAGTTTGCCCAACCTGTCTACATGTGTTTTGTGGACTTGGAGAAGGCTTACGACCGGGTCCCTCGAGAGGTCTTGTGGAGGGTTATGCGGGAGTATGGGGTGAGGGTGTCCCTACTTAGGGCCATCCAATCCCTGTACACCCAGAGCGAGAGCTGTGTCCGGGTCCTCGGCAGTAAGTCGTCTTCCTTTCCGGTGGGGGTTGGCCTCCGCCAGGGCTGCGCTTTGTCACCAATCCTGTTTGTGATTTTCATGGACAGAATATCGAGGCGTAGCCGTGGGGGGTTGGGTTTGCAGTTCGGTGAGCTGGGGATCACGTCGCTGCTTTTTGCAGATGATGTGGTCCTGATGGCATCAGCTGCCTGCGACCTCCAGCACTCTCTGGATAAGTTCGCAACTGAGTGTGAAGCGGCTGGGATGAGAATAAGCACTTCTAAATCTGAGGCCATGGTTCTCAGCAGGAAACCGGTGGCCTGTCTGCTCCAAGTAGGAAATGAGTCCTTACCCCAAGTGAAGGAGTTCAAGTATCTGGGGGTCTTGTTCATGAGTGAGGGAACCATGGAGAGGGAGTTTTGCCGGAGAATCGGAGCAGCTGGTGCGGTTCTGCAGTCGCTTTACCGCACTGTTGTGACGAAAAGAGAGCTGAGCCAAAAGGCAAAGCTCTCGATCTACCGGTCTATCTTCGTCCCCACCCTCACCTATGGTCATGAAGGATTGGTCATGACCGAAAGAACGAGATCACGGATACAAGCGGCCGATACAAGCGGCCGAAATGAGTTTTCTCCGGAGGGTGGCTGGGGTCTCCTTGAGAGATCGGGTGAGAAGTTCAGTCATCCGGGAGAGACTCGGAGTAGAGCCACTGCTCCTTTGTGTCGAAAGGAGCCAGTTGAGGTGGTTCGGGCATCTAGTGAGGATGCCTCCTGGGCGCCTCCCTAGGGAGGTGTTCCAGGCGTGTCCGGCTGGGAGGAGGCCACGGGGGAGACCCAGGACTAGGTGGCGGGACTACATCTCTGCACTGGCCTGTGAGCGGCTAAAGATTCCCCAGGCAGAGCTGGTTGATGCTGCTAGGGAAAGGGATGTCTGGGGCTCCCTGCTGGAGCTGCTGCCTCCGCGACCCGACCCCGGATAAGCGGATGAAGATGGATGGATGGATGGATGGATGCTTTCCCCGAGTCTGATAATTGCTCTACCACCGTTTCGGTCATACAATGGATGTGGGTGGGCACCTTGAAAAATCATTCAAAAACATATTAAACTCTCGATTTCAAAGACAAGAAGCTCACCGAGGGTGTAATTGGTCTCCGTTGGTGTTCTGACATCAAATTCGCCGCAAAGTATGAATCCTGTAGGGTTTTATTGATCATTTTATGAAATCCATTGACTTGTATTGACGCGACCGTTGTAGATGTGTAGATCAATCCGCAGAGGGGATTCAGGAAGCAGAACTACTTACGGTAGCTATTGTTATTGTTTATGTGGCTAGGATACCTAGTTTGCCCAAGTTTACACACGTATGTGCTGCGACTAAATAGTTCTATGCTAAAAATTTAATAAAGCCTTTCCAGATGAACTAGAATCTTACTTTATGGCAAATTATGTCAGAACACCAACTAACACCTTGGTGAGTTTCTTGTCTTTGATATTGAGAGTTTAACATGTTATTGAATGATTTTTCAAGGTGCCCACCCACATCCATTGTAGGACCAAAACGGTGGTAGAGCTATTATCAGACTTTCTCAAAAGTGCTAGTTTTGTCAACGTTTTGATCTGAACCATTGTATATGATCACAAGTAACCTTAAAACAAGGCTAAGCATGATTTTTCCCTTTACTACTCCTTTAAGTTATGTATAGAAGGACTAGAGTACGTTGGATATTGGATCGAAGGATTAAAGTTGTTCTGGCAAAGTCTACAGTTCTATCTGTCGTTGACAGGGCTAGTCTACAGTTCTGTCTGTTGTTGTCAGGGCTAGTCTACAGTTCTATCTGTCATTGACAGGGCTAGTCTACAGTTCTATCTGTCATTGACAGGGCTGGTCTATAGTTCTGTCATTGACAGGGTTGGTCTACAGTTCTATCTGTCATTGACAGGGTTGGTCTACAGTTCTATCTGTCATTGACAGGGCTGGTCTACAGTTCTGTCTGTCGCTGACAGAGCTAGTCTACAGTTCTATCTGTCATTGACAGGGCTGGTCTACAGTTCTATCTGTCGTTGACAGGGCTGGTCTACAGTTCTGTCTGTCATTGACAGGGCTAGTCTACAGTTTTGTCGTTGACAGGGCAAGTTTACCATTCCATCTGTCATTAACAGGGATAGTCTACAGTTCTGTCTGTCGCTGACAGAGCTAGTCTACAGTTCTGTCTGTCGTTGACAGAGCTAGTCTACAGTTCTGTCTGTCGCTGACAGAGCTAGTCTACAGTTCTGTCTGTCGTTGACAGAGCTAGTCTACAGTTCTGTCTGTCGTTGACAGAGCTAGTCTACAGTTCTATCTGTCGTTGACAGAGCTAGTCTACAGTTCTCCCATCGTTGACAGGGCTAGTCTACAGTTCTATCTGAGCCGACAGGCTCAGGATGTTCCTCCGCACCGACGCCGTCCGCTCGCCACAGCCGCGCCCCCGAGAAGCCGAAGTCTCAGTCCTCGCAGGCCACGCCCCCGTAGTCCCCCGTGCGGCGGCCGGTGCGGTCGTAGAAGAGCAGGGGCCAGCGCTCGCGGTCGTCCACGCCGCGGACGTGGCGCAGGGGCGCGGGAACTGGCCCCGCCCGCGACCTCTCGCCACTTATATGTACAGTAAGTGTGCAGTATGAAATAGAATAAACTATATACTGTATGTACCAGTTAAAACCTATTAGTCTTATTTCCCCCTTTTGTTATACTTACACACACTGTAATCAACGGCGGGCAATAACAGCAAACACAAGTCTAATCAAATCCAGTGTGATGTTCTAGTAAACGCTCCACCCACACAAGCCTGTTGATGAGAAGACTTTCCTTTGAGAGACCAAGAGATTGAAAAAATACCATATAGTTTGGAAACAAACCAATAAATCAGACAACTGAACAATATCATAGCCTACAGTGCTTTTATTATTGACATTATTGTGTTATTCCAGATAGTGTATGTGATTACAGACTAGACCCGTGTAGGGCTGCCATGGCCAGAGGAACGTGTTTTTGAGTATAATGACAGCTTCTAATATCAGACCCCAACTCCACATTCCACTCCGCAGTGTGTGACTGTACTTTAGCCACAACACACAGCGCTCTCGCATCATGTGCGGAGGAGAAGCTTCTACTGCAGGGTTCTCCGGTCAGCTCGCGCTCCTCCGGATCATAAACCGGTCACATGCTACCGTGGCAGACCAGAGCCCTGTACTACGAAGCTGGATTACGGGGTTAGCGCGATAACTTCAGGTTCAAGACTGGTTCATCCGTATCACGAAGGTGGATCTCTTTTCACCGCGTTATATCGCCATGGTAACTTATGCTGGCGAGCTAACCTGCTCGGTGGCAGGTTAAATTCCAGATTACGGCTCGACGCTATAAAAACACCGGTAGTCAACCAGTCAATACATGCGGAAAATGGCTTGTCCCTTCTTAGAGGATCCCGTGGAGCTCGGTGCACGAATAGTTTGAGGGTCTCTAAGGAAGTCGAGAGTATTTATAATTTATATTTGGTCCCTTCATTTACGTCACGTAAAGACCTCTGTCCCTCCTGAGCTCTCTCGGTCTGTTGGCCCAGCGACCCCTGTGTCTCGGGCTTCTGGGAGATTGTCTAATGGGAGTCTGGCCGAAGCCGTACCCCCGACCCCCCTCCCTCCCTCCTGGGGACAACATCACCCCTCGGGGCGGGGTCCCGTGTTCGGGTTCTGCGCCCGCTAGACACATAGCGCCGGTCGTCGCGGAGAGAGGGCCCCTGGAGCCTCACAGACATCCTAACACCTTCTTTAAGTTAACGGAGTGGCAGCTGAGGATTAGGAAACCCATAGTCATCTTAGGTGATTCCAACTTGGCACGTATCCCAGCTTTTAGAGACCCGCGAGTGCAGGTAGAGGCCTACCCGGGCGCTACATACCATCATCTGCAATCCCTGCTGAGGCCAGTAGTTCCGCAGCCCCTAGTGGAGAAGGTAGTCATAGCCGCAGGTCTAAACAACTGTCTGCGTCTCCAGAATTCGAACACTACCTGGAAACAGCTGCAGCAGGTTTTAAAGATAGCTCGCGTAGTCTTCCCCAATGCTGAGATATATGTCCCTGTCATTAACATCTGTGACCGCCTTGAGAAAAACAAACAGGCCCTTCTCGCAACTCTTAACGATACCATCTTGAGGAAGTGTCAGTTTCTCAGTGAGATTAGTCCTCTCAGGTTCCGGACAGAGCCCCACGACCCGGTCCATTGGACCGCGGAGACGGCGGCGACCATCCTAAAGCATTGGTTGGACCAGTTAAACATGTAGGGGGGGACGAGTGTACACCTACACCTCCCCACTCATCCAATATAATGAACTTGTCCAAATCCTACCGCCTGACGGAACTAGAGAGTGAGGTCCTGGAGAGAGGGTTAACCTTCATCCCCACCCCTGGACAGCTGGACCGCGACCAGCTCCGTAGGGACCTCCACGTTTACCACCGCAGACTCAAACTGTTGGACTATTTCTCCTTTGAAACTGACTTTCCCTTCACTCCCTTCACAGCACCTTCTAGATGGGAGCCAGAGGTAGAGAGGGTCTCCCCCTGGGTTAGAGAGGTCATCAGGGAGGACTTAGAGGCCTTGACCAGCTACAGGCCTAGGCCTGCACAAGTGCAGAACCTATCCCCAGAACATCGCCAGGCCCTTAAAAGTCTGAGTAGAAACAACACCCTGGTCATTAAACCAGCAGACAAAGGGTCACAGATTGTACTGATGGATAGGGTACAGTATGTGTTGGAGGCAGATAGACAGCTGGCAAATTCCCTCCATTATGCCCCCCTCAATCACTCCATGCAGGAAGAGAGCCAGGCGCGCAACCGACAGATCGTAACACAGCTCCTCGCAGACGGCTTCCTTAGCGCTAGACAGAGAGACCATCTGTGGGGCCCAGACGAGCCACGCCCCCGAGTTCTATATCTCCTCCCCAAAATTCACAAAGCCCCCGATAAGTGGACCGTCCCCCACGAGGTCCCATGCGGTAGGCCCATAGTGAGTGACTGTGGGAGTGAATCATACAATGTAGCGGAGTATTTAGACTTCTACCTCAACCCTCTGTCACAGAAGCATGCTAGCTATGTCAAGGACACGTACGCCTTCGCGGAGCTCCTGCGCGCCATTAGAGTTCCCCTCAGCTCCTTCCTGTTCTCGGTGGACATCACAGCCCTGTATACCAACATAGACACGGCGCTAGGCCTGCGAGCGGTCAGGGAAGCCTTCGATAGATACCCGGACCCCCTCCGTCCTGACGCGGCCCTTTTGGACTTGTTGGAGTTGAGCCTGACCAGGAACGACTTTGTTTTTAATGGTAAACACTACCTTCAGATCCATGGCACCGCCATGGGCAAAAAATTCGCCCCCGCGTTGGCTAACATCTATATGAGCCAGTGGGAGGAGAGCGCTTTTAAGAAGTGTAGCCGTTTGCCCCTACTCTATCTTAGATATCTAGACGATATATTTGGCTTGTGGACACACTCCGTTCAGGAGTTCGAGAGCTTCTTGTCTATACTAGACAATCACCACAAAGCCATTAAGATCACACACAATCTGCAGATGGACAAGATAGAGTTTTTAGATACGCAGGTCTTTTTTACTGCTACCCAGGGCGAGACTAAGGGACTAGGGACCCGAGTGTATTTTAAAGACACCGACCGCCACACACTGTTACATAAGGCGAGCCATCACCCCAAGCACACTTATAAAGGCCTTATTAAGTCGCAACTGATCAGGTTCCACAGGATCTGCACAGACCCTAGCGACGTTCAGGTGGCGGCGGGGATTCTGTTCAGGGCTCTCCGTCCCAGGGGCTACTCGAAGCGCTTCCTGAGGGACATCCAGGCGGATGTGAAGCACACCTTCGAGAGCGAGGGCAGATATGTCACGGTCGTAGACGAGAGATGCATAGTTCCTCTGGTGTCTACGTTCAGCTGTTCCATGTCAAGATTTCATTCCATCTTGAAGTCTAACTTTCAGAGAGCGCAGGAACAGCTAGAGCCCCTCCAGAACTTCAGAGTGATCTCGGCCTTCAGGAGAAACAAAAACCTAGAAGACATGCTGGTACATTCCAATCTCATCCGTCAGGAGAAACAGGCCCCCCCAATTGAACATTTCAGTATTACAAAGTACCTCAAAAACGTACACACGGGCCTGGGGGTACCAGTCTGGCAACATCTGTCTCCCTCCTCCAGTAACGCCGTCTATGTCATCCGCTGCGCCCACTGCCACAAGCTCTATTTAGGAGAGACCAAGAACAGATTAGCAGATCGCCTCAAGCAACACCTGCGCTGCATAGCTAAAGGGGACCGCTCCTCTGTCCTGTACTCGCACTTCTCTGACCACGGTGTACAAAACCTCATCATGGAGGGTGTCGAGTCCAACCAGGCCTGGACCACCAGACAGAGACAGAGCAGGGAGCGATCGTGGATTAGGCTGCTCAAAACCATAGATCCCCAGGGCCTTAATGAAAAATTCTAAAAATGGATGTTTGGCGCCATCTAGTGACCGTTTTAAATCATCGCGCTTCTTTTAAATGGGCCTTTAACAGCCTGTTCTCACAATAAATTATCTTTGGTGGTCTGGAGAAGATGTAGCCTCTGTCTTCTATCTGATGTATTGTATTATGATTGTTGTATGTTTATGTATATGTTGTTTTATATTGCACTTAACCCCTCGACATTCCCCGCTGAGCCTTTGAAAGGAATTTGAGTGCTCTGAAGCATACCCATCCTATGGACTTGAAGTTACAGTTACAAGTTACAAAGGACATTGAGTTAGTGTGGAGTGTACCCCAACAAAAGCACTTAACCCTCCCTCCTCAAGCACTTACCTGCTACGCATGCTGTGTGGACCTTTAAAACTTTTGGACACTATTATTTTGGTTATACAGTATGACTGTAGCATTATTTTGTTGTTTTTTGTGTGTGATGTATTTACTTACCTCATGTTCCTCCTCTTCTAGTCCAGGCAGCTCCTCCAGTGGGTCCTGTGGTGCCTGTGGGATAAAGAAAAGCAAGATTACAATGTCGACCTTATGTTAAACCATACTATGGATAGCATAAGTGGGAATCACTTACCTTAGGGGTTTAGCCATCCAAAACCCTACCTGGGAATTGGCCCCCTCTGTGTAGTCCACCTGCCATGGGTTAATGTCGAGGCCCCTTCTTCATAGCACTTACATTTTACTGCTGCGCTTCTCCTGCCTTTTTTATATCTGGGGAGTTTAAGGGTTAGTATGCGTTATAAATTTGCCCAAGCCTATTTTGTTCCTTTAGAATAAATAACCCCCTACCACTAAATAACAACAAAAATTAAAACAAATTGTATTAAACATTACAACCATGTAGGCTGTTTATTGGAGAAATTCAAGGAGGCCTATGCCTAGGCTACTTACCGGTTTGGATTATGTTTTTATGTTTGTTCTTCACTTGCTCCCATGAACGTTTTCCATTGCCAGGGTTTGCACTGAAGGTATATATAAGAATAGTCCTAACGTCACATCTATGCAACTCATTCATGTTAAGACATGCAAACGTCACATCTAGGCCAGCATAGCGTTCATCACGGGGCATGTAGCAAGTTATATGGCTATTGACCAAACAGCTATATTAATTACATTTAATATTGATAAGCCTATTAACTTACGCATTCAAACAGTCAGCAATTTTTTGCCATCTTTCCTTCCTCGCTTTAGCTGCAACAACCGTGTTTCTCTTGTCCAGAATAATAATATGTTTGTAGTCTTGATATTTCTGAATGATGAGCGTCTGCTCCTCTTGTGTGAAGTGGGCGGGTCTAGATCGCTCCATGTTTGTGATTGGCCAGACCGGCAAACACCGCCTCTTCATATGTGCACGCGCTCATAGCTAGATTAGATCAGCTGGGTCGAGTTAACGAGTTGATGACCACCCTCGTGGTCCCGTTTATCCGTGATTGCGGTTGTCTCGTTTACTCGAGGGAGAAGTTGAACTGGATGTGTTGAACCACGTTCGTAGTACCTCAGACCATGAGGTTCTCCTGATCCCGGTGAAGGAACCCACTGGAGCGCGCGGGAATAAACATCACTTGATAACCCAGGTCCCGCCAGCGCACACACACACACACACACACACACACACACACACACACACACACACACACACACACACACACACACACACACACACACAATACACACACACACACACACACACGCACACACGCACACACACACACACACACGCGCGCACGCTCAAGACAATGTAGGCTATGGTGTGATTATGACGTAACAACCATCTGAGTTCAGTTCGATGGCTTTATTAAGATGAAAGTTGTTAAATATCATTCAGTGTGTGGTTTACAAGAGCGACATCATGGTAAGAACAATACCCCTCCCCTCACCCCCATAATTATCTGGATGTTGATTTAGGTTTTTATTATAATTGTCTATTCTATTTGCGTATAATTTGTCTACCCATAATGCGTTTCTAAAAGTAGCTCAGGTCTATATACGCTTAGGTGGCCTGAAGTTTGTCATTGTTGGCCTAGAGACCAGAAATCCAATATTTTCGAAGGTCTGGGTAGCCTGCGCAAAAATTGGGAATATGGCCCAGCTCCAAGGAGTATCCCACTTCATTAGGCCTGGAGGCTTGGAGCAGCAATAATGGAACAACTACCGTTAATGCAATAGCTAACTGCCAATAACGTAAGCCTAACATTATTTCAATTCGTAGCCTATAGGCTTAATAAAAGTCGATGGGCATAATGTAATAACTGGACAATAATGTGATACACGTAGAGCGGAGGAGAGCGTGACCTGGGTTAGCGCCTCACACCACGTAGCCGTAGGCCCGAATATCAGGCTGCCACCATCACCACGAGAGCGCAGAGCGGCTTGTTCATAGGTGACGGCGATGTGCGCGGTTGCAGGTCCGATGGTTCACCCGTGGTTCAGAAACCCCGTGGCCCCGTGACTCTGGTTCACCCGCGGTTCAGAAACCCCGTGGCCCCGTGACTCTGGTTCACCCGCGGTTCAGAAACCCCGTGGCCCCGTGACTCTGGTTCACCCGCGGTTCAGAAACCCCGTGGCCCCGTGACTCTGGTTCACCCGCGGTTCCGAAACCCCGTGGCCCCGTGACTCTGGTTCACCCGCGGTTCAGAAACCCCGTGGCCCCGTGACTCTGGTTCACCCGCGGTTCAGGAACCCCGTGGCCCCGTGACTCTGGCAGCCTACGGGCGGAGATCAAAGCATGTCGCCAAACTACCGGTTAAGAATGGTCTTTCCTGGAGAACATACCACACATGCTCGGGATATTATAGGCGAGAATTAAGCCTTCACAAGACAAATCTATAATTAGCTGTATTTGCTATGTAGCGGATACTTATTAATCTAGCGGAATTATTTATTTAATAGCCTAATATCAATAGGTCTGATTAAATCTGCATAATTGATCACTCCACTCAGAATAGATCAGTGATGAATGTGACTTAGCTGGATGTGTTGAAAGCTTAATCAAGATGACTGTTCACTTCACAGGATGAACTAAACACAGAGGGAAAGAAGAGGTCTTACAGGAAAGCAGACAGAAGACCTGCTAAGGTGAGACCTGGAGCAGAGGAGCGAGTCAGGTCCTCTGTGATTCAACCCTATACTTAGGGCTGAGTAGGCTACTCTACCCTAACAAAGAAGACTTAGGGCTGAGTAGGCTACTCTACCCTAACAAGGAAGACTTAGGGCTGAGTAGGCTACTCTACCCTAACAAAGACACCTATCTATCTATCTATCTATCTATCTATCTATCTATCTATCTATCTATCTATCTATCTATCTATCTATCTATCTATCTATCTATCTATCTATCTATCTAATCTGTGATTACATCCATGACCCATACATGGATGTATGTAAACAGGACCTGGTCATGGTGGCAAAGAAAACATCTTGTAAAGATTCAAGATCAAAGACAGTGCAGTTATATTTGTTACAAACAGTAAATAAAAACCAATCAGGGGTATAAAGCCAGAGTCAATCAGGAGCCGGTTGCACCAGTCGTTACTAAGTGGTACTAGGCCTAGTCATAGCCTAAGTGGTGACTAACTCGAGATTTGGTCACTACTCAATTTAAATGGGTTGCACCACTCACGACTAGTTCCTAGTAACAACTAAATATTGACCCACCCTGGGAGGTGGTGTAAGTGATGACTAGTGCGAGGAAGTAGCATCTTCAACTCTGCTATTAGGACGGAGGTGGGCTGAAACATTGTAGCTAAATCTGTCGGTGGAAAAAAATTTTTTTTTAGCAGATGTCTTAGTTATATCAAGATTAATGGTGCGTTCGTTTATAACTGGGAGGTGGCAAATTGCGACTTGCTACTAGGAATTATTAAATAAAACACCGCATGAACTCGCACTTCCTCGTCGCAAATTCGGATATGTTTCTCAGCCCCCAGTTGCTCGAATGCACTAGATATAACTAGGTAACTGTGATATAATGGTATATAGCTCGAATACACACAGGTCGGAGGTAGGTGTTTTTGACTGCGGTCAAGCCAGCCTTCAATTCAAAAATACAAGTCATGTGGGCCACAGCCAATTCCCCTTTGCGCAAACATTAGCGTCATTACGGTACATCGTTTTTTCTCTTGGAAGGACTTATCACCGTCGCATTCACCGACAAGTAGTGAAGTCAAATAACGATGGTTTGATTAAAGAAGTGAAAGGCGGTTGTGGTGTGGCATTTCAAAATAAAGGACCTCTAAATTGTTATAACTATATTTCCTTAATATTCAGATTAGAAATAAAAGGAAATCGCCCATAATACCGCACCTACTCCAATCCAGAGAGCTAGCAGACCACCCCTTGCTCTGGGTATATCCCCGTGATTTTCAGGACATTCTGATGTGGCATTTCAAAATAAAGGCTCTCAACTGTTCTATACAACCTACTGTTTCCTGCAATTTCAGGTTAGGATTAAAAGGAGACCGCCCATAATGCATCAACACTTCAACTTCACAGTACTAGTAGACTACCTGAGGATGTCACCCAGTGATTTTCAGGACATTCTGATGTGGCATTTCAAAATAAAGGCCCTCTAAACTGTCCTATACGACCTACTGTTTCCTGCAAATTCAGATTAGGATTAAAAGGAGACCGCCCATAATGCATCAACACTTCCACTTCAGAGTACTAGAAGACCACCTCAGGGTGTCACCCAGTGCTTTTCAGGACATTCTGATGTGGCATTTCAAAATAAAGGCTCTCGAAACTGTCCTATACAACCTACTGTTTCCTGCAATTTCAGATTAGGATTAAAAAGAGACCGCCCATAATGCATCAACACTTCCACTTCGCAGTACTAGTAGACCATCTCAGGGTGTCACCCTGTGATTTATATGACATTCTGATGTGGCATTTGAAAAAAAAAAAACTCTAAACTGTCCCATATGACCTACTGTTTCCTGCAATTTCAGATTAGGATTAAAAGTAGACCGCCCATAATGCATCAACACTTCCAGTTCAGAGTACTAGTAGACCACCTCAGGGTGTCATCTAGTGATTTTCAGGACATTCTGATGTGGCATTTCAAAATAAAGGCTCTCTAAACTGTCCTATACAACCTACTGTTTCCTGCAATTTCAGATTAGGATTAAAAGGAGACCGCCCATAATGCATCAACACTTCCACTTCAGAGTACTAGGAGACCACCTCAGGGTGTCACCCAGTGATTTTCAGGACATTCTGATGTGGCATTTCAAAATAAAGGCTCTCTAAACTGTCCTATACAACCTACTGTTTCCTGCAACTTCAGATTAGGATTAAAAGGAGACCGCCCATAATGCATCAACACTTCCACTTCACAGTACTAGTAGACCACCTCAGGGTGTCACCCTGTGATTTATATGACATTCTGATGTGGCATTTGAAAATAAAAGCCCTCTAAACTGTCCCATATGACCTACTGTTTCCTGCAATTTCAGATTAGGATTAAAAGTAGACCGCCCATAATGCATCAACACTTCCACTTCAGAGTACTAGTAGACCACCTCAGGGTGTCATCCAGTGATTTTCAGGACATTCTGATGTGGCATTTCAAAATAAAGGCTCTCTAAACTGTCCTATACAACTTACTGTTTCCTGCCATTTCAGATTAGGATTAAAAGGAGACCGCCCATAATGCATCAACACTTCCACTTCGCAGTACTAGTAGACCATCTCAGGGTGTCACCCTGTGATTTATATGACATCTGATGCAGCATTTCAAAATAAAGGCCCTCTAAACTGTCATATGACCTACTGTTTCCTGCAATTTCAGATAAGGATTAAAGGGAGACCGCCCATAATGCATCAAAACTTCCACGTCACAGTACTAGTAGACCATCTCAGTGTGTCGCCCTGTGATTTATATGACATTCTGATGTGGCATTTCAAAATAAAGGCTCTCTAAACTGTCCTATACAACCTACTGTTTCCTGCAATTTCAGATTATAATTAAAGGGAGACCGCCCATAATGCATCAACACTTCCACTTCACAGTACTAGTAGACCACCTCAGGGTGTCACCCTGTGATTTATATGACATTCTGATGTGGCATTTGAAAATAAAAGCCCTTTAAACTGTCCCATATGACCTACTGTTTCCTGCAATTTCAGATTAGGATTAAAAGGAGACCACCCATAATGCATCAACACTTCCACTTCAGAGTCCTAGTAGACCACCTCAGGGTGTCATCCAGTGATTTTCAGGACATTCTGATGTGGCATTTCAAAATAAAGGCTCTCTAAACTGTCCTATACATCTTACTGTTTCCTGCCATTTCAGATTAGGATTAAAAGGAGACCGCCCATAATGCATCAACACTTCCACTTCAGAGGACTAGTAGACCACCTCAGGGTGTCACCCAGTGATCTTCAGGACATTCTGATTTGTGCATTTCAAAATAAAGGCTCTCTAAACTGTCCTATACAATTTACTGTTTCCTGCCATTTCAGATTAGGATTAAAAGGAGACCGCCCATAATACATCAACACTTCCACTTCACAGTACTAGTAGACCACCTCAGGGTGTCACCCTGTGATTTATATGACATTCTGATGTGGCATTTGAAAATAAAAGCCCTCTAAACTGTCCCATATGACCTACTGTTTCCTGCAATTTCAGATTAGGATTAAAAGTAGACCGCCCATAATGCATCAACACTTCCACTTCAGAGTACTAGTAGACCACCTCAGGGTGTCATCCAGTGATTTTCAGGACATTCTGATGTGGCATTTCAAAATAAAGGCTCTCTAAACTGTCCTATACAACTTACTGTTTCCTGCCATTTCAGATTAGGATTAAAAGGAGACCGCCCATAATGCATCAACACTTCCACTTCGCAGTACTAGTAGACCATCTCAGGGTGTCACCCTGTGATTTATATGACATCTGATGCAGCATTTCAAAATAAAGGCCCTCTAAACTGTCATATGACCTACTGTTTCCTGCAATTTCAGATAAGGATTAAAGGGAGACCGCCCATAATGCATCAAAACTTCCACGTCACAGTACTAGTAGACCATCTCAGTGTGTCGCCCTGTGATTTATATGACATTCTGATGTGGCATTTCAAAATAAAGGCTCTCTAAACTGTCCTATACAACCTACTGTTTCCTGCAATTTCAGATTATAATTAAAGGGAGACCGCCCATAATGCATCAACACTTCCACTTCACAGTACTAGTAGACCACCTCAGGGTGTCACCCTGTGATTTATATGACATTCTGATGTGGCATTTGAAAATAAAAGCCCTTTAAACTGTCCCATATGACCTACTGTTTCCTGCAATTTCAGATTAGGATTAAAAGGAGACCACCCATAATGCATCAACACTTCCACTTCAGAGTCCTAGTAGACCACCTCAGGGTGTCATCCAGTGATTTTCAGGACATTCTGATGTGGCATTTCAAAATAAAGGCTCTCTAAACTGTCCTATACATCTTACTGTTTCCTGCCATTTCAGATTAGGATTAAAAGGAGACCGCCCATAATGCATCAACACTTCCACTTCAGAGGACTAGTAGACCACCTCAGGGTGTCACCCAGTGATCTTCAGGACATTCTGATTTGTGCATTTCAAAATAAAGGCTCTCTAAACTGTCCTATACAATTTACTGTTTCCTGCCATTTCAGATTAGGATTAAAAGGAGACCGCCCATAATACATCAACACTTCCACTTCGCAGTACTAGTAGACCATCTCAGGGTGTCACCCTGTGATTAATATGACATTCTGATGTGGCATTTCAAAATAAAGGCCCTCTAAACTGTCCTATATGACCTACTGTTTCCTGCAATTTCAGATTAGGATTAAAGGGAGACCGCCACTTAATGCATCAAAACTTCCATGTCGCAGTACTAGTAGACCATCTCAGGGTGTCGCCCTGTGATTTATATGACATTCTAATGTGGCATTTCAAAATAAAGGCTCTCTAAACTGTCCTATACAACCTACTGTTTCCTGCAATTTCAGATTAGGATTAAAAGGAGACCGCCCATAATGCATCAACACTTCCACTTCAGAGTCCTAGTAGACCACCTCAGGGTGTCACCCAGTGATTTTCAGGACATTCTGATGTGGCATTTCAAAATAAAGGCTCTCTAAACTGTCCTATACCTCTACATGTTTCCTGCCATTTCAGATAAGGATTAAAAGGAGACCGCCCATAATGCATCAACACTTCCACTTCACAGTACTAGTAGACCACCTCAGGGTGTCACCCTGTGATTTATATGACATTCTGATGTGGCATTTGAAAATAAAAGCCCTCTAAACTGTCCCATATGACGTACTGTTTCCTGCAATTTCAGATTAGGATTAAAAGGAGACCGCCCATATTGCATCAACACTTCCACATCACAGTACTAGTAGACCACCTCAGGGTGTCACTCAGCGATTTTCAGGACATTCTGTTCTGGCATTTCAAAATAAAGGCACTCTAAACTGTGCTATACGACCTACTGTTTCATGCAATTTCAGATTAGGATTAAAAGGAGACCGCCCATAATGCATCAACACTTCCACTTCACACTACTAGTAGACCACCTCAGGGTGTCACCCAGTGATTTCCAGGACATTCTGATGTGGCATTTCAAAATAAAAGCATTTTAAAGTGTCAAACTGCTTAAATCAGGGTTAATTCAGGATTAAAAGAGAAATACCCATAATGCAATGGGTTTTTATACTACTCAGTAGTAGTAGGCCCCCTCTGGGTCTGACTCACGGAGTTTCACGAGATTCTGATGTGCCATTCCAAAAAAATGCCCAAAACTGCTTAAATCAGGATTTAAATAAAACTAGCCATAATGCAACTGGTTCTATACTACACAGTGGTAGTAAGCCCCCTCTCGGTCTGAATCATGAAGTGGCATGAGATTCTGATGTGCCATTTCAAAATAAAAGCCTTCTAAATTAAAAAAAAGAATCCAGATTTTATCCTGATTTAAGCAGTTTTTTACACTTTAAACAGCTTTTATTTTGAAATGGCACATCAGTATCTTTTGAAACTCCTTAAGTCAGACCGTGAAGGTGTATACTACCACTGTGTAGTATAGAACCCGTTGCATTATGGGTAGTTTTCTTTGAATCCTGATGTAAGCTGTTTTTTTTACTTAAGAAGGCTTTTATTTTGAAATGAGTCAGATCGAGAGGAAGCCTAATACCACTGTGTAGTATAGAACCAGTTTCATTATTTGTGAGGGAGGTGGAGCGATACCAATTACACCTGGTGGGGCTATCCTCCATGCACAGCACAGACACCGGAACCAAACTCCTGGATAGGGGTTGGACCCTGTTCTTCTCCGGAGTTGCTCACGGTATGAGGCGTAAGGCAGGTGTGGCTATACTAGCTAGCCCCCAGCTGAGCGCCTCTGTGCTAGAGTTCACCCCAGTGGACGAGAGGGTCGCCTCCCTGCGCCTTAGGACTGTGGGGGGGGGACTCTGACTGTGGTTTGTGCTTATGCACCGAACAGCAGTTCAGAGTACTCGTCCTTCCTGCAGACCCTACAGTAAGTGGAATCCTATTTGGGGCTCCTCAGGGGACTCCACTGTCCTATTGGGGACCTTCAATGCACACATGGGCAATGATGGAGAAACTTGGAGGGGCGTGATTGGGAGGCATGGCCACCACGATCTGAACCCGAGTGGTGTTTTGTTGTTGGACTTCTGTGCTAGTCACGGTTTGTCCATAACAAATACCATGTTCGAACACAAGGATGCCCACAAGTACACCTGGCATCATAACACCTTAGGCCGTACTGTAGGTCGATGATCGATTTTGTTATCGTATCATCTGATCTGAGGCCATGTGTTTTGGACACTCGGGTAAAGAGAGGGGCAAAGCTGTCCACTGATCACCATCTGCTGGTGAGCTGGTTTCGATGGCGGGGGAAGGTCCTGGACAGACCTGGAAAACCCAAGCGTGTAGTGAGGGTGAACTGGGAACGTCTGGAGGAAGAGCCTGTCCAGAGAGATTTCAACTTCCACCTCCGGCTGAGCTTCTCAGGCATCCCTGTGGAGGTTGGGGACATTGATCATGAGTGGTCGGTGTTCAAAGGAAGGAGGACTTTGCGGAACTCCTGAACCCGAATAATCCACCCTCTACAATCGAGGCAGAGCCGGAAGATGATGGGGGGTCATCAATGACCTTGGAGGAGGTCACTGAGGTAGTCAAACTCCACAGTGGCAAAGCCCCAGGCACTGATGAGATCCGTCCAGAAATGCTGAAGGCGCTGGGTGTTGAGGGGCTGTCTTGGTTGACACGCCTCTGTAACATTGCGTGGAAGTCTGGGTCAGTGCCAAAGGAGTGGCAGACTGGGGTGGTGGTCCCAATATTCAAAAAAGGGGACCAGAGGGTGTGTGCCAATTATAGAGGCATCGCATTACTCAGCCTCCCAGGGAAAGTGTACTCCAAGGTGCTGGAAAGGAGGGTCCGGCCGATAGTCGAACCTCAGATCGAAGAGGAACAATGCGGATTTCGTCCTGGTCGTGGAACCACCGACCAGCTCTTCACTCTCGCGAGGATCTTGGAGGGGTCTTGGGAGTTTGCCCAACCTGTCTACATGTGTTTTGTGGACTTGGAGAAGGCTTACGACCGGGTCCCTCGAGAGGTCTTGGGGAGGGTTATGCGGGAGTATGGGGTGAGGGGGTCCCCACTTAGGGCTATCCAATCCCTGTACACTCAGAGCGAGAACTGTGTCCGGGTCCTCGGCAGTAAGTTGTCTTCCTTTCCGGTGTGGGTTGGCCTCCGCTAGGGCTGCGCTTTGTCACCAATCCTGTTTGTGATTTTCATGGACAGGCTATCGAGGCGTAGCCGTGGGGAGGTGGGTTTGCAGTTCAGAGAGCTGGGGATCGCGTCGCTGCTATTTGCAGATGATGTGGTCCTGATGGCATCATCTGCCTGCGACCTCCAGCACTCTCTGGATAGGTTCGCAACTGAGTGTGAAGTGGCTGGGATGAGAATCAGCACCTCTAAATCTGAGGCCATGGTTCTCAGCAGGAAACCGGAAGCCTGTCCGCTCCGAGTAGGAATTGAGTCCTTACCCCAAGTGAAGGAGTTCAAGTATCTGGGGGTCTTGTTCACGAGTGAGGGAACCATGGAGAGGGAGTTTGGCCGGAGAATCGGAGCAGCTGGTGCGGTTCTGCAGTCGCTTTACCGCACTGTTGTGACGAAAAGAGAGCTGAGCCAAAAGGCAAAGCTCTCGATCTACCGGTCTATCTTCGTCCCCACCCTCACCTATGGTCATGAAGGATGGGTCATGACTGAAAGAATGAGATCACGGATACAAGCGGCCGAAATTAGTTTTCTCCGGAGGGTGGCTGGGGTCTCCCTGAGAGATTGGGTGAGAAATTCAGTCATCCGGGAGAGACTCGGAGTAGAACTGCTGCTCCTTTGCGACGAAAGGAGCCAGTTGAGGTGGTTCGGGCATCTAGTGAGGATGCCTCCTGGGCACCTCAATAGGGAGGTGTTCCAGGCGTGTCCAGCTGGGAGGAGGCCGCAAGGTAGACCCAGGACTAGGTGGCAGGACTACATCTCCGCACTGGCCTGTGAGTGGCTAAAGATTCCCCAGGCGGAGCTGGTTGATGCTGCTAGGGAAAGGGATGTCTGGGGCCCCCTGCTGGAGCTGCTGCCTCCGCAACCCGACCCCGGATAAGCGAATGAAGATGGATGGATGAACATCAGAATCTCAGGCTTTTATTTTGAAATGGCACATCAGAATCTCGTGAAACTTTATGATTCATACCGAGACGGGCCTACCACCACTGTGTAGTATAGAACCCGTTGCATTATTGGTAGTTTTCTTTTAATCCTGATTTAATCCTGATTTAAGCAGTTTTGACACTTTAAAAGGCTTTTATAGTAAGTAAGTAAAAGTTTATTTGTATAGCACCCCTCTCAGCACGAATGCACAGAGTGCTTCACATAAGGTGCAGGTGACAAAAAATGCATAGTAAAATAAACTAGAAAGTAAATTTCCTGGAGAGAATGTGAGGTGGGCTACCTGCTGCAGTTGTATGTAACAGCTACTGCTAGTACTACTGCAGACCGGCCAATCTCCATGCACCCACCGGCGAAGACCGTGCATCTATAGCCCACTCAGGGGGGGTCCGTGGTGTGGTGGCGAGACTCCGCCCCCTCAGGTCAGAGCCAGTCGGGGACAGTGTACCCCTCTCCGGGCCACCTACCTGACTCCACCGGTGAAAACCGTGTGTCTCTAGCCCACTCAGGGTCTGAGTTGTGGGGCCCGTGGCATGGATAGTGGCATACTGGTTAGGCTCCGCCCCCTTGGGTCACAGCTAGTCGGGGACAGTACAGTGACCTCCGGGCAGTTTCCATGCATCCACCATTGAAGACTGTGTGTCTCTAGCCCACTCAGGGGCTGAAAAGTGGGTTCTGTGGAGTGAAGATCATGTGTCTCTATTCCACTTTGGCTGAGTTCTGTGCTACCACATTAGTTATAAAAGGGTGCCTGTACCTTTAAGAGAGGCTGCACATTCACACAAATTCAAAAAAGCAACAGCTGCCACCACTCTAATCCCAACTGACACTCTGATCCTAGACATGGTCCGCTTCAGACAGCTCTATCGCAAAAACTATAAATGTTACAGCTTATATATTGACACCATGGCAACAAGTTAGAAAAAGGGTAAAAATGCAAAATTAGCAGCTCAAAAGTTAGTGTGGCACCATATGTTTCAATGGGGAGCGCAGTTGCCAAACAAATCGTCATACCTCAAAAACGGTAAGTCACACAGCTTAGATACTTACATTGTACGAATCAGCACAGTTGTGTGAACGTTTTGATGTATAATATGTGTGTGAGCTTTCAAAACTGTAGGAGTGCCAGCAGTTTACAAAATGTGTGAATATTTTCAAAGCAACAGCTGCCACCACTCTAAAAACATAATGATACGGAACATTCCACCAGCAGTTTCAATGGCACAAAAATTACTATTAAAAGTTTAATTACTAAAAAACTATAAAAAAAACTATAAAAAATCTGAATACATCCGGGAAACAGCTAAAGACGAAGATTTTAAAGTTTGAATGAAGTTTCTAGCACAAAGTATGAAGAAGTAGTTAAAGGAGAATGCTCGTTTTTGACAACCTGGACCTTATTTACGGCATATTAAAAGACATTTCACTCACCGAGATAACTTTGGTGTAATTCGGAGGCCTTTAGAAGAAATTTAAAATCCAGCGCGAGCCAAGTATATCCATGTAATGGCGGGGACGGGGCACCGAGAATGCAGCTTCTAAAAAATCTATTTTCTGCCGCGAAACGGTTGTTTTCATCAATCTGTCTTTATGAATCGCTAGTTGTGCTTACATAGAGCGAGGGCTTGTTGTGGTTTTTCACATGCCTCTGTAATATGATCTTTAGAAACGTTTTAAGAAACGAAATAGCTTCCTCACTTGCTCCAGCACGCATGCGCACAGCATGCAAACGTTGCTCCTTTAAGGGCCAAAACACTGAGGAGAATAATAAGAAAGAAAGAAAGAAAGAAAGAAATAGTGGGAATATCACAAGTTAACAAGTTATCACAACCTAATAACATAACAAAAAGTATACAAAGAGTGGGCAAATTCAAAGGCATTATGCCTTTTCCGTTGCATTATGGGTGTTTTTCTTTTGATCCTGATTTAACCCTGATTTAAGCAGTTTTTTACACTTTAAAAGGCTTTTATTTTGAGATCCTGCATCAGAATGGCCTGAAGATCACTGGGTGACACCCTGAAGTGGTCTACTAATACTCTGATGTGGAAGTGTTGATGCATTATGGGCGGTCTCCTTTTAATCCTAATCTGAAATTGCAGGAAACAGTAGGTTGTATAGGACAGTTTAGAGAGCCTTTATTTTGAAATGCCACATCAAAATGTCATATAAATCACAGGGTGACACCCTGAGGTGGTCTTTTAGTACTGTGAAGTGGAAGTGTTGATGCATTATGGGCGGTCTCCTTTTAATCCTAATCTGAAATGGCAGGAAACAGTAGGTTGTATAGGACAGTTTAGAGAGCCTTTATTTTGAAATGCCACATCAGAATGTCCTGAAGATCACTGGGTGACACCCTGAGGTGGTCTACTAGTACTCTGAAGTGGAAGTGTTGATGCATTATGGGCGGTCTCCTTTTAATCCTAATCTGAAATTGCAGGAAACAGTAGGTCGTATAGGACAGTTTAGAGGGCCTTTATTTTGAAATGCCACATCAGAATGTCCTGAACATCACTGGGTGACACCCTGAGGTGGTCTACTAGTACTCTGAAGTGGAAGTGTTGATGCATTATGGGCGGTCTCCTTTTAATCCTAATCTGAAATTGCAGGAAACAGTAGGTCGTATAGGACAGTTTAGAGGGCCTTTATTTTGAAATGCCACATCAGAATGTCCTGAACATCACTGGCTGACACCCTGAGGTGGTCTACTAGTACTCTGAAGTGGAAGTGTTGATGCATTATGGGCGGTCTCCTTTTAATCCTAATCTGAAATTGCAGGAAACAGTAGGTCGTATAGGACAGTTTAGAGGGCCTTTATTTTTAAATGCCACATCAGAATGTCCTGAAAATCACTGGGTGACACCCTGAGGTGGTCTACTAGTACTGTGAAGTGGAAGTGTTGATGCATTATGGGCGGTCTCCTTTTAATCCTAATTTGCAGGAAACAGTAGGTCGTATTGGACAGTTTAGAGGGCCTTTATTTTGAAATGCCACATCAGAATGTCCTGAAAATCACTGGGTGACATCCTCAGGTAGTCTACTAGTACTGTGAAGTGGAAGTGTTGATGCATTATGGGCGGTCTCCTTTTAATCCTAACCTGAAATTGCAGGAAACAGTAGGTTGTATAGAACATTTTAGAGAGCCTTTATTTTGAAATGCCACATCAGAATGTCCTGAAAATCACTGGGATATACCCAGAGCAAGGGGTGGTCTGCTAGCTCTCTGGATTGGAGTAGGTGCGGTATTATGGGCGATTTCCTTTTATTTCTAATCTGAATATTAAGGAAATATAGTTATGACAATTTAGAGGTCCTTTATTTTGAAATGCCACACCACAACCGCCTTTCACTTCTTTAATCAAAACATCGTTATTTGACTTCACTACTTGTCGGTGAATGCGACGGTGATAAATCCTTCCAAGAGAAAAAACGATGTACCGTAATGACGCTAATGTTTGCGCAAAGGGTAATTGGCTGTGGCCCACATGACTTGTATTTCCGAATTGAAGGCTGGCTTGACCGCAGTGTATTTTGCCACTTGCGACTTGCCACCTCCGACCACAAACGAATGCACCATAAGCTAACTATTGGCACCGGTGTGTTATTGGTGTCATATTTAATAAGTTTGAGTAATGTCACGATCGAGCTAGCTAAGCACCTTTAGCTCAATGGTCTCAGTTGCTGGTTAGCGAGGGGAGTCCCAGCCCAGCTGATAACCCTCCGTTGCGGGTTGGGGGGAAGCAACGGTCGGCTGGGATCCTGCCTCTCATAGTTAACCAGCAACTGGTCAGTGGACGGTACCAGGCAGCCTACGGTATGTCTGAATCAAAGAAGGTTATCAAACTAGCTGGCTAGGATCATTTAAGCATAACAATCCAACGGCTCCAACTCCCCCAAAAGAACCCCTCCACTGCGCAAGCACCAACCCCAATAATAATAATAATAATAATAAGCACAAGCACCAACCCCAATAATAATAATAATAATAATAAGCACAAGCTACCGAGTGCAACGTTAGCCTTGCTAACGGAGATAATGAATTTGGAGGAGAGCGTTGCAGCTGGTGCTAAACGAGGCAAAGGAAGAATATTTTGTGGACTATTCTCACATCCATTTCACAGTTGGGATTATCCAGAAAGGTGAGGATCGAGCCTGTGTTGGATGACCAACTCAAATGCCTGGCTAGCTCAATATTGTTGCAAGTTTAACATGAATCGCATATGCGAGCCGGAGCCCGTCGCTTTCACTGGATGACTCGTGAAGCATGCTACATTTATCTCGCATACTAAACATGTTTTCGTGGAGTAGTACAGGTATGTACTAGATCGCATGTAGTAGGCGAGTTGCAGTATGTACTATATAGTATGTAATATGGACATTGGGACACGGCCCAAGCTCCTTGGTAAGGGCTGGGTAAGGGCGATCAACCTCCTTGTTTACATTTTTACTTGCTTACCGATTGGCTATTTGGATCCTGCCGTCACAGTCATACAACGTCATCTTGACTGCAGGTGCAGATCGAGGGTTCGCGGTACATCACAGCCAGATTGCAATTATGATGTCATAAATAAACATGTTCTATGTTCTTCTGGCCTGTAAATATTTTACTATCTTACTATTACTACTGTCATGCAGCATGTATCAGGCTAGGAGATCCAGGAAGTGTTTCCTCTAGTGGACTACATCAGGTCACATCACAAGTCCATTACCACCTTGGACAAAATCCAATTGCATCTTCTGTCAAAAGTGATTTTTAACTTTATTTATTCATTTTTGTTTTACAGTCAATTGAGATTCATCCAGAAGCTTGGGTGGTACTGTTCTCTGTTCTCAACCTGCCAGTCTCTCTTCCACTGTGGTGTCTCTTCTACTCTCTCCCCTCTCTCTCTTTTTCTCTTTCTCTCCCTCTCTCTCTTTTTCTCTTTCTCTCTCCCTCTCTCTTATCCCCTCTCTCTCTTTCTCTCTCCCCTCTCTCTTTCTCTCTTTCCCGCTACTGCTTCTATTTCCCCATCAGAACCACCCTAGAGATGTTGATCTGTTCTCTCTCCCTCTCTCTTCCTCTCCCTCTCTGTCTCTTTCTGTCTCTCTCTGTCTCTATCTCTCTCTCTCTCACACTCACTCTCTCTCTCTCTCTCTCACTCTCTCTCTCTCTTTCACTCTCTCACTCTCTCACTCTCTCTCTCATTCTCTCTTTCACTCTCTCTCTCTCACTCTCTCTCTCTTTCACTCTCTCTCACTCTCTCACTCTCTCTCTCCCCAGAGCGTAGCTGAGTTGCACAAGTGCTCAGCAGAGGGGATCATGGAGTGGGTTGTCATGATGACCATGGCCCTCTACCAGATCCTCCGTCTCCACCCGGACCAAGATGGCCGCCGGCCGGCCGCCGACGTCGCACCGCGCCCGCCACCGTCTCGGGACGGGCGCACGGGTCCGAGCGAGGAGAAGCGTTTCAGTCCAGCAGGCTCTCCCCAGGACCGCGCCTCTCTCCCGGGCTCGGACCCCCCACCCCGCTCCCCCAGCGCGGCTCTGAGGGTCATCTCCCAGAACTCGGAGGAGGCGGAGCTCACGGCCACGGCGTCCGTAGCCGTGAGAGAGATCCTGCGAAGGGTGAAGAGGAGGATGGAGAGAGAAGAGGAAGAGGAGGCGCCTGAGGAGGAGGAGGTGGCGCTCTTCCGCCCCGGCGCCTTCCTGCACGACCCCCGTCTGCTCCGGAACGCCTGGCGGGACGCCCGGGAGAAGGCGCGGCGTATTGGTGGCGCCGTCACCTCCTCCTCCTCCTCCTCCTCCTCAGACGGCTCGGGGGCCAGTGGCGGCGTGCCGGAGGACGCCTGGATGATGGGCCACATCGGGTCGGCGGTCCGCGCCATGGAGGACGCGTCGGCCGCCCCGGAGACCCTGGCGGTGGGTCCGACCGGCCGGAACACCTCCTCCTCCGGCCCCAGCAGCAGTGCAACCCTGGAGGATGAGAAGGAGGAGAGCCTCTCGGACGCCCTGGCCCGCCACGCCCTGTTCCAGAGCCCCGGCCTGGTCTCCGCGGAGGAGAAGCTGGAGCTGGTCAGGCTGGTGGGGGGCCTCCTCCGGGAGACGACGGAGCCCGCCGAGGGAGCCCCTCCCCCGGCCCGACCCCGGAGCCCCTGCGCCAGGAGTCAAACCGGCAGCCCTGCTGGAGAGGAGGAGCAGGAGAACCACGCCACACCCCTCCCCGCCTACGGACCTGACCTCGCCCTGCACAAAATGTTCGATGCCATCGCGAGGGAGCGCCCCGATCACGACGGCGAAGAGTCCCCCGGCCTCCACTTCTTCTCCAAGGAGCTGATCCGCCGGGTCCACCGGCAGCTCCTGGACCCCCCGCGCTCGGGGCGCCGGCCGCCGGACGCCCACCACTGCCGCTCCCAGCCCACCCTGCGGAGCCCCGAGACCGAGCGGCGTCTGGAAGAACAGATCTTCACGCCGCTGCTCTACCGCTTCATCCGACGGGCCGTGGGGAAGCTGGTGGCGGACTTCGTGGGCGTGGCGGCCGCCACCGACACCTGTCCGCACGACGGCAGCCGGAGGGGCCGGGACTCCTCTGGCGAGGCGTCGTGGGGCAGCAGCGACAGCAGTGGTGACCGGAGGGGCGAGCTGGACGCCACATGCGAGGTGCTGACCGCCCGGGCGCTGGCCAAACTCCAGGACACCTGCGATGACCCCAATGAAGCCAGAGTCATCGTCGACAAAGGTACAGACGTCTCTCTTATTGCATGATATTACACACGGTCTGATGTTATCATGTTATTACACACAGTCGAATGTTATCATGTTATTACACAGTCTGTTATCATGTTATTACACACAGTCTAATGTTATGTTATTATACACGGTCTAATGTTATCATGATATTACAGGCAGTCTAGTGTTTTCATGTTACTGTAGACCAGAGTCATTCTCACCTTAATAATAGTTTTACCTGAGCATGTTTTAAAACGTTATGATAGTTATGAGTGTTATTACTGTGTAACAGTAGCATATTTTTCAACACAGCTATGAGTGTTACTACTGGCAACATGGAGAAGAACAGGAGTAGCAGGAGGAGGAGCAGGAGGAGGAGGAGCTGTGAGCAGTCTGGAGAGATAGACTCCTCCTCCTTCTCCTCCTCCTACCAGACCCCCACCTCCCCCTCCTCTTCCTGGAGCCTCCCAAACACCGCCTCGTTGGTAAGGAGACAACGCACACACACACACACACGTGCACATACCCACACACACACACATACACACACGTGTACATACACACACACACATGCCGTGTTTAGAATTGACCTGAGTAGTAGTAGGATTAATACATTAGATAGTAGATAGATAGCTCCAGATATAATATGAATGTATTGACATCCACATAATGAATACATACAGTAATAATGAGTTTTTATTAGACGTCTAACTCTACAGTATATATATGCTTGTCTTCTTTTCTCTGATTCCCAGATCAGTGGTCAGGAAGCTGAAGCTGTCCCCCAGGATGGACAGAAGACATCTAGAGAGGACAAGAAGAAAAAGACCGGCAAGAAACACAAAAAGAGCAGCGTTACTCCCCTGTCCTGCGATGGTAAGACCCCTTCATGTTTCAGTCCAGCAGGCTCTCCCCAGGACCGCGCCTCTCTCCCGGGCTCGGACCCCCCACCCCGCTCCCCCAGCGCGGCTCTGGAGGAGGAGGAGCAGGAGAACCACGCCACACCCCTCCCCGCCTACGGACCCGACCTCGCCCTGCGGAGCCCCGAGACCGAGCGGCGTCTGGAAGAACAGATCTTCACGGCGCTGCTCTACCGCTTCATCCAACGGGCCGTGGGGAAGCTGGTGGCGGACTTCCTGGGCGTGGCCGCCGCCGCCAACACCCGTCCGCACGACGGCGGCCGGAGGGGCCGGGACTCCTCCGGCGAGGCGTCGTGGGGCAGCAGCGACAGCAGCGGTGACCGGAGGGGCGAGCTGGACGCCACATGCGAGGTGCTGACCGCCCGGGCGCTGGCCAAACTCCAGGACACCTGCGATGACCCCAATGAAGCCAGAGTCATCGTCGACAAAGGTACAGACGTCTCTCTTATTGCATGATATTACACACAGTCGAATGTTATCATGTTATTACACACGGTCTGATGTTATCATGTTATTACACACAGTCTGATGTTATCATGTTATTACACACAGTCTGATGTAATCATGTTATTACACACAGTCTGATGTTATCATGTTATTACACACAGTCTGATGTTATGTTATTACACATGGCCTGATGTTATGTTATTACACATGGCCTGATGTTATCATGTTATTACACATGGTCTGATGTTATCGTGTTATTACACACGGCCTGATGTAATCATGTTATTACACATGGTCTGATGTTATCATGTTATTACACATGGTCTGATGTTATCATGTTATAACACATGGTCTGATGTTATCATGTTATTACACACGGCCTGATGTTATCATGTTATTACACATGGTCTAATGCAGGGTCCAACAGTACGTTTTTTCTTCACTTTCCTGGTCGGACAAGTGGATCAGAACGTTGCCCAAAGTCAAATTTTACTTGCCCCTATAAAAACGAACCAGTTTTATCCAGCCTGCTCTCAAACTTTCAGCAAACTGTGCATAGTTGGAGTTTAGCCCACATCCTCTAATGCACCCAAGTGACCCAACTAAACTCCTCTGTCCAAGACAATTAAAACGCTCGAACTTGAGCTCATACATCTTGTCTTTACCCAGCACCATTTGAAAGACGTCTGACTGACAGCCATGTGTCACAGTACTAGCCTTGTGTCACCCTACTAGCCTTGTGCCACCCTACTAGCCATGTGCCACCCTACTAGCCATGTGTCACCCTACTAACCATGTGTCACCCTACTAGCCATGTGCCACCCTACTAGCCTTGTGTCACCCTACTAGCCATGTGTCACACTATTAGCCATGTGTCACCCTACTAGCATGTCACCCTACTAGCCATGTGTCACCCTACTAGCCTTGTGTCACCCTACTAGCCTTGTGTCATACTTCTAGCCATGTGTCACTCTACTAGCCATGTGTCACTCTACTAGCCTACTGAGTTCTTCATTGGCCAACGGCGAGTGCCAGGGGAGGGGGCTATGCTATGTGCCAGAGAGAACATTTGCTATGATACGACGATGATCGATGACGATAATACAAATTGGGTGGGTGGGGGGGGGGGGGTAAAATTGGTTAAAAAAAAAGTACATTTATTGTTACTACTCTCCCGAGGCAAGTGAGTTGCTTGATTTACTAGCCTGACGTGGCGTTTTACTTGACCTGGGCAGTCGGGCAATCCTTATTGTTGGACCCTGTCTAATATGATCATGTAATTACACACAGTCTAATGTTATCATGATATAACACACAGTCTAATGTTATCATGATATTACACACAGTCTAATATGATCATGTTATTTCACAGTCTAATGTTATGTTATTACACACAGTCTAATGTTATCATGTTATTCACACAGTCTAGTGTTAGGTTATTACACACGGTCTAATGTTATCATGATATTACACAGTCTAATGTTATGTTATTATACACAGTCTAATGTTATCATGTTATTACACACAGTCTAATGTTATCATGGTATTACACAGTCTAATGTTATGTTATTATACACAGTCTAATGTTATCATGTTATTACACACGGTCTAATGTTATCATGATATTACACAGTCTAATGGTATGTTATTATACACGGTCTAATGTTATCATGATATTACAGGCAGTCTAGTGTTTTCATGTTACTGTAGACCAGAGTCATTCTCACCTTAATAATAGTTTTACCTGAGCATGTTTTAAAACGTTATGATAGTTATGAGTGTTATTACTGTGTAACAGTAGCATATTTTTCAACAGCTATGAGTGTTACTACTGGCAACATGGAGAAGAACAGGAGTAGCAAGAGGAGGAGCAGGAGGAGGAGGAGCTGTGAGCAGTCTGGAGAGATAGACTCCTCCTCCTTCTCCTCCTCCTACCAGACCCCCACCTCCCTCACCTCTTCCTGGAGCCTCCCAAACACCCCCTCGTTGGTAAGGAGACCACACACACACACACACACGTGCACATACACACACACACAGACACACACACACGTGCACATACACATACACACACACACACACACAGACACACACACACACACACACACGCCGTGTTTAGAATTGACCTGAGTAGTAGTAGGATTAATACATTAGATAGTAGATAGATAGCTCCAGATATAATATGAATGTATTGACATCCACATAATTAATACATACAGTAATAATGAGTTTTTATTAGACGTTAACTCTACAGTATTTATATGCTTGTCTTCTTTTCTCTGATTCCCAGATCAGTGGTCAGGAAGCTGAAGCTGTCCCCCAGGATGGACAGAAGCCATCTAGAGAGGACAAGAAGAAAAAGACCAGCAAGAAACCCAAAAAGAGCAGCGTTACTCCCCTGTCCTGCGAAGGTAAGACCCCTACATGTCTGTTCTCCAAACTCCTCTTCCACTATAACTCTCACACACACACACACACACACACACACACAGACACACACATGCGCGCACACACACACACACACACACACACACACACACACACACACACACACACACACACACAAAGCTCTGTTTTCATGAGACTTGCTGTGATGTCATATCCTGTTGTGCGTGATGGTGTGTTTCCTGTCCTGGTCCAGAGCCTGCTGAGTCCTCCAGCAGCAGAGAGGAGGAGGAGAAGGAGGAGAAGAAGAGGAGGTCCAGCAGAGGCTGGTTCCAAAGGGCCTCCTCCGCGCTCTCCAGGGCTTTCTGCTTCAGCTGTTGCAGGAAGAAGACTGGCCAGCAGAGGGCGACTCCTGCCCACTGACTGAACTACAACAACAACACAGCAGCTTCTCTGAGGGCTGGACCGCTGCATAACATCACCCTCAATATCACTACACATAAAACATCACCCTCAATATCACTACACATAAAACATCACCCTCAATATCACTACACATAAAACATCACCCTCAATATCACTACACATAAAACATCATCCCTACGTTCTATTACGGTCCGTTCATCAGTTCACAGCTTCAATGAAAACTTCAATAAAATCTTTAGCATTTAAACAATATGCTGCAACTCTCTTCTATTCTTCAGATGTCAGAATGTGCAGGTGTGGTGTAGCGTGTGCTCATCTGGTCCTTCTGTTCAAGCCTCTACTGACCAGCGTTTAGTCAGACTCATATTTATTCACGTTGCGTCTTGCTGGTTTCTACTGCTACATTCAGAACACGGCGTTTTTTTAACAGCGTAAATGAACCAACGCACACCCCCCATCGGCCCACCCACGCACACACACGCGCACACACACACACACACACACACACACCTGTGTGAGGATCCTGCGGACGTCGGCGTCGGTGTGGCTGGAGTTGAGCTGTCCCAGCAGCAGCTCTGCCGTCAGACACTGGGACACGTAGTTGGCCACCCTGCTGCCATCGTACCCGTTAAACACCCCATACAGGAAGCAGCCATCCTCGCCTCTGGTCGGACACGGACACACACACACACACACACACACAGGATGTGTTAATACTTTCAACATCCGCCCAGTCCTAATTGCAGTGAACTGTCATCACTGTCACACTATACTGACATTGCAACCATGTTCTCTAATCTGCTGCACACTGTATTATATATCCACAGTTTGTGTAGCCCCCACCGGGTGTGGCCGAGGGTCGTTTCTGGGTGAGCTAGCACCTGAATCGGAGGTGCCCGTCTTCGTTGGGGTGGCTCTGGGTGTCCTTGCCGTCCGGGCCGTAAACACAGTTGGGCGCAGATCCGACACCGCACATCTGACACAGCGGCAGGTCGTCCGTCCAGCTCTGATGCTGGCCGACCCCGGAAGAGAGAGGTCAGCGGAGATAGCAACACGACTTTAATACTGACATAAGACAGATGTAAAAACAAACCGTATATAGCTATACGTGATTGCCATTACACACAAAGGCGCATCTGATGTCCAGCCACTGCATTATAATTGACATCCAATTCGATCCTATTCGGGGTATTTAGGTAGCATTGCCACCGTAGCTAGCCATGAGAGTCTCAAATCAAATGTAACACAATGGACTGGATGAAACAAGATAGCACTATGGTGGCTTAAAAGTTTTGCTTCGACAAGAAATGCATGCCATGGTTTGCTATAGCAACAGCCTGACATATTTATATATTTAGCCAACTGCTAGCTAGTCGTCTAACGTTAGCTAGCACTAGGTTAGCTTGGCTAGAGCGATTGCAAACACACAAACCAGGCCCCTTTGTACGGATAACTAGACAGACTGACCCGCATACGATATGCAAATGTAACCCTGGGTTTAGATTGACAAGCTGTTTGAAATAGTGTCAATAGGTACACTGTCTCTTTAAGATTTTACGATCGCAAGTACAGCTTTACGGCACTAGAGTAAGAGCTCCATAGAAATGTATTGGCAGGGGATTTCGCGGGCTCACTTGACCATACGCTACTGAAGAGAGGTCAAAGCTTCATGCTTCCAGACCCAAGCCCCCAGGATTCGAAATCTAAAGTGAAGGCCTATTGAACCGCGCCATCTTGGCTAGATTTGTAGTCACTTGGCTATTTCCGGTGACTTTTGACTTGCGCAGTTGAGCTTCTCTGGCCGACGCGCGTCCACGAAAAAGTTCACATTTATATGAAATGTAGACGCACGTTCCCGGCTCTCTCGGCTCTCCCCGCTTTGATTTAGCAATGAAAACCGGCTTGCATATTAACCTGTTTTTGTCAAATATATCAATTGGAGAAATTATTTTTTCATCCAGGCATCTTAGTTTTAACAGGTTAAATATAACTGAACATGTTTTGTTTGCTAGTAGATGGTATTCATTCCGTTCGCGATAACGTTATTGCAGCCAGGCTAAATTCCTCCAGGGAGCCAGTGACAGGCGAGTTGAAGAGCTTCACTCCCCGCCAGCAGGAGCTTTGGCCGCGGCTACCGCATCTCGGATAACCCGCTGAGTTCGTGGCTGCTATTTCACATTCGCCCTTGATCAATCCCAATACCGATCCATGGTAATAATGAATCAATCGTTCAGATCGGCAGTGCTGCATGCATGTTACAACATCATTGTTAGCTTTATTAACATAACCATAGCCTACATTTATCTCTCTAACGTTAGGCTATCCATCTTACACCAGTCGGCCATTCGATAGCTAGAAGCGGTCAACGCCAACGTTGACTGAAAACACCCAAACTCAGTGTATCGTTTCATCTTTATGCCTACACATCAACTCCTTTCCATTGTATGTGAATAAATTACTGTTATTCTAAAAATATCCCATTTCTGTCCATTCCTGGAAAAGGCTAATAATTGCTGTCAAATGATCACTCCAGTTTATCACCGTATATCACTACCATTTCAACTATGCACAAGAGGTTGTCTTGTGGTCATTTTCATTAAAAAATGATTAGCCTGATCAGTTTGTTGTATGTATTAAGCCCTTTTTGAGCGGTGTGCTTTGACTACTCTCCTTTTTTGTGGTCATTTTCATTAACACATTTGATTAAACATCCGCACTGGCCTATGAACGGCTAAAGATTCCCCAGGCAGAACTGGTTGATGCTGCTAGGGAAAGGGATGTCTGGGGCCCCCTGCTGGAACTGCTGCCTCCGCGACCCGACCCCGGATAAGCGGATGACGATGGATGGTATTAAAAGACTTTAGCCGGGACCCCGTTGATGTTAGAATTAATAGGCTACCTTTATTTGTGGTACTTGAACTTGTGTCTGCGTTTCTGGCTTGCCATCATGGATGTATTGTTCATAGGCTATGTTTATCGGATGAGATGCATTTGTCCGGGCAGGTCAGCTAATGTGATTTAAGAATGGAAATACATGCTTGGGAATATTTTGACATTTCAAACTTCCTCTGTTAAGGTGGTGCTGGGGACAGCGCAGACGGCCTGCATGGCAGTAAATTATCAAAAATTAGGCAAAATCTATCTATGAAAATAACCTCAGATTGAAACATATTTTGTAGTGAATAAGGCGATATAGGCTTAATGTGTATTTATACGGAGATAAGATTCGATTGATCAAGGGCGAATGTGAAATAGCAGCCACGAACTCAGCCGGTTATCCGAGATGCGGTAGCCGCGGCCAAAGCTCCTGCTGGCGGGGAGTGAAGCTCTTCAACTCGCCTGTCACTGGCTCCCTGGAGGAATTTAGCCTGGCTGCAATAACGTTATCGCGAACGGAATGAATACCATCTACTAGCAAACAAAACATGTTCAGTTATAAAATATATATTTTAACCTGTTAAAACTAAGATGCCTGGATGAAAAAATAATTTCTCCAATGGATATATTTGACAAAAACAGGTTAATATGCAAGCCGGTTTTCATTGCTAAATCAAAGCGGGGAGAGCCGAGAGAGCCGGGAACGTGCGTCTACATTCCATATAAAGGTGAACTTTTTCGTGGACGCGCGTCGGACAGAAAAGCTCAACTGCGCAGTACAAAAGTCACCGGAAGGCCAGAAAAGCACAACTGCGCAAGTACAAAAGTCACCGGAAATAGTCAAATGACTACAAATTTGCCAAGATGGCGCGGTTCAATAGGGCTTCATTGTTGATAGCGGTCAGTGAATGGAGTGGCTGTATCCAGTTCTATTAATACATCCATGGTTAGACGACTGTTTTTGAATGTGAGTCCAGGAGAGGGTTACTGTTCTTTTATTTGAGTGCAGGGGAGGGTCATACAGCTACACATTTGAATCGAAAACAGAATAGTTTATTCATCTTTTCGGAATTCAGCAAGCTGTTTAGTATGACCATGTTGAGAGGGAAGCGCGTGGAGCGAACATGCCGACATGCGGTCAGTTTTCAGGTCATTTCTCTGTTGCTGGTCGGAGATGCGTGCGTTCACTTCTTTAATTCGCTGGTGACATTAAGTGGAGAGCATGGCCGTATAACGTAATTCATGAGCAAAACTAGAGGCCACAACCTGGGCTGACTCGTAAACGGAACGCGTTATTTTCTTAACACCTTATTAAAATGATTATTATCGATTTGCTGGATATATTTCTGTCAGGGGGAGGTTCACGCATTTTTATTCCCGAGCACTTTAAAGTGCTCTAGTAAATTTGGATTTGGACACGATTGATCAGATAGCTGGTTGGTTTGGTTCCACGATTGAAACTCTTGAATCAGTATCCCTGCACACCACACTGATCACTATACATATACACACTGTACATACAAACTTTAAAGTTACCATTTAAATTAATTTAAATACATTTGTAAATATTACACTTATTAATTCGATTCAACCGTAACATTTCTGTGACCTTTTGGGATGTTTGCTTTGGCATTGTAAATGTATGTTTCCCATGCCAATAAAGCCCTTTGAATTGAAGTAAAATATAGAAGACATACAGATGGTTATCCATTCATACTTACTTGGATGGATGGATAGATAGATGGGGATTTGTGTTAGTGAAAATGGGCTTTACCGGGATGGGAAGCACAGGGTGTAATCTTACCAGTCTCAATATGCTCTCCTGTGAAATGTATCGTAATCCCAATATTTTTACTTGTTTGGCATGACTTGGACATAAGCATTCCCCTGGTGCTTGTTTTCATTGTTCCCACGGAGGACTATGTGCAAGTCATGCCAGACACCTACAAATATTCGGATTGCGATACATTTCACAAGAGAGCATAATGAGACTGGTAAGATTACACCCTGTGCTTCCCGCGCTTTCCTGTCTCAGAAAAGCACAATTATCATAGTTTTCCAACTTATTTACAGGTGGCCCATTGACTTCCATTGTAGCCCAGTGAGAGCTTGCAGAAAAACTGCAGCTAGCTCAATACTGAAACGACCAATGAAATGATGGTCTTTGTTTCAGGTTCATGGTAGACGGACCACAGATAGGGCTAAATGTCCAAAATGGCACACTCCCCCTTCAACCAAACTGTAAAAGACATTAGCAAAATTTGTGAAAAGGAAATCAATTACAGCCTCGTAGCATCACAATCCATTACTTGTCAGTCCAACTATGACATGGATTTAGTGAGAAAAGAGAAGAGACAGTAAAAGAGAAAGTAGCAGAGGGACAAAACAACCCCAGAGAGGGACGCACAAGCAGACAGAACTAAACATGCTGCAGAGCAGCCAGCCAGCAGAGCTACAGAGATAGATACAGACGCACAAGCAACCAGAGATAAAGAAGCTCTTGGAAAGCATACGTCTAGGCAGAGACAGATGGAGAGAGATGCACACGCAACCAGAGATGAGCATAATGCTGAACAGCATGCCACTAGAGAGACAGAAACAGCAGGATCCAGACATGATAAGGGACTGTGATAGAACTAACAGAAGGAAGTTCATAGAGAAGCAACTAGAAATGAATCCAGAGGCCTATAAACAATCAGATGCAAATAAAAAGGCTATGTTAAGGGAAAGACTTCATGAACAATTAAACAGGACAACAATAGGCAGGCTTTTTAGAGATCGTGTCAGGGATGGACCCATCTTTGCATGTGTAAACTGTAGAATAATGAGGCATTACAATCAGGTGAAGAAATATGAACACATGTTAATTTCTCAGATTTCCAGAATCTATTCTGCTGCTCCCACTCAAAATAAACCACCTCTCCAGTCTTGAAACTTTCCTTCCCTCCCTCCCTCCCTCCCTCCCTCCATACAGTCAGACCCTACATCTCACCCACTTGGTTTTCTCCCTCCCTCTCTTCCTTCATCCTTCCTTCCTTCCTTCCATCTCTCCCTCCCTCACCAGTTTGTTTTTAAGAAACCATCCCCCCTTTCTCCTAGGTATGTGAACTGTGCCTGTACTGAGGAAGAGCAGAACCTGGTAGCGTTTCAGTACCGTGGAGGGATCCTGTATCGCTGCTGTCGGCTGCTGGCTGTCGGGGAGGAGCTGCTGGTCTGGTACGGACAGGAGTACAGATACAAGAGCTCCTTCGACTACTTCTGGGACAAAAAGAGCACCACTAGAGGTAGCTGTCCTAGACTCTCCTTCCCTCTGTCTTCTCCTCCATCTCTCTCTCATCCACTTCTTTTCCTTAAAGCTGAAGCAACCAGAGGTCTGCTAGTCATAATGGTAACCGCTGTCCAAGTAGCTCTCCTCTTCCGGCCTTCCCTCTCTCCTCTGTCTTTTTCCCATGGTGCCAGACAGCAGGCAAGACGTGGGCATACAGCGTGAAATTCAGGACACTCATGGATGCAACGATACAGGGGACAGTATGTGATGCACTGCAATGGCGCCTGTGCAAATTGCTGTTGTGGGGCACGCAAATTGCCGATATTAGGCAGCGGCGCTATCTATGAACAGAATGGAATGCTCTTATTTGCCATGGAACATGGTAGCTTGACATAAGTTAAGGAGTGCTGGCTAGCTTATTCTAGCTATCTAAGTTAACACCGTGGGCTTCAACGTATTACATGTTTCTCTCCTCTCTCCTATTTAGATTTTGTCAATTCTTTTTCTCTCTCCTCTGTCGCTTTCCCTCCGAGCTCAGCCAGAGGAACCTGTTGCATATCTTTCTCTCTCCTGTCCACAATCTGAAGTCGTCATGTGGTTGTGTCCCCCCCCCTTCACTAGCTACATATAATCACCCTATACAGTATTTGAACTTGTACTAAATGTGTGATAATCATTTTAATGTTTGTGTGTCTCTCTTTCACTCTCAATCCCAGAAGTGATGTCAGACTTGCCCCAGGTGTGCTCCTGGTCCGAGTGCCAATTCTCCTAAAACTCCCAGATCTCCCTCCACAATCACATCAAGAGCAGCCGTGACAACCTCTACATCTCTCTGCTAAGGAACGGAGAGATCAGACCAGAGACTCTCCCATCCTGCTCCTCTTGATCACTCGCTTTCACCACCTCCAACACCCCGCTCACTGCAGCTCCTGGCCAGAGGCAGAGAGACATTGACAAGCCAAGATCGTACCACTGTGACCAGTGTGGGAAGAACTTCACTATGTCAGGAAACTTAAAGAGACACCAGCGTGTACATACAGGAGAGAAGCCATACCACTGTGACCAGTGTGGAAAGAACTTCACTATGTCAGGAAACTTAAAACACCACCAGCGTCTACATACAAAAGAGAAGCCATACCACTGTGACCAGTGTGGGAAGAACTTCACTACGTCAGCAGAGTTAAAGACACACCAGCGTGTTCATACAGGAGAGAAGCCATACCACTGTGACCAGTGTGGGAAGACCTTCACTCAGTCAGGACACTTAAAGATGCACCAGCGTGCTCATACAGGAGAGAAGCCATACCACTGTGACCAGTGTGGAAAGAACTTCACTACATCAGGAAACTTAAAGACACACCAGCGTGTTCATACAGGAGAGAAGCCATACCACTGTGACCAGTGTGGAAAGAACTTCACTATGGCAGGAAACTTAAAGACACACCAACGGTTCATACAGGAGAGAAGCCATACCACTGTGACCAGTGTGGAAAGAACTTCACTTCTTTAGGACACTTAAAAAGACACCAGTGTGTTCATACAGTTCATCCAAGAGCTGCACAGAGTTCACTGAAGCCTGCCTCAAAAAGGACCCCATCTTTGTAAGCAATAGTGTGCATGTGTGTGTGTTTGTTACCAATTTGATATCAAATTGACTTTCATGATCTGAAAATCAGTCTATATTCTGAACATCTTTATTGTTTATATTCAGAACATCTTTATTGTCCCTGGAAGGCAACTAGACATACTGTACAACGACACATACAGAACAGTACAAGAAGAGTTTACACACAAATCCGCCCCCCCCCCCTACTTTCTCTCTCTTTCTCATTCCCCCTTTCTCTCTCCTCTCAGGTTCACCACCAGCTATTGAAGAAGCGATAGATGAAGGAGAAGGGAGTTGGAGAAAGAGAAAGACCTGTCGTGGAATTTGGAATGGACCTGGTTTCTTAGGCCTTGATTACACTACTGCGTTTTCGCCTACATTTGTGCCTAGCAATGACTCTACCGCAGCCAAAATGAAGCTCAAACCCAGAGGCCTCAGGATACGGCTGGGGCTACGTTTCGGCACTCACAATCTGGAGCTGTGTTCTAGTGTAATAGGCAGATCCAGAGGCTTTTGAAAAAACTAGGAAAAGGCCTACGATGTAATGCTGTATTCAGTTCACATTATAACAATCAGACAGGTGACTTACGAGTTTGAGCTATATAGCATCTTAGTGGATACGATAGTTAATCAGCCAAGCGGACTGATCTTCTTTGTTCCCGACCAAATAGTACCTTCCTCACACCAGTCTGAACTTTTGAGCAATCCTGCCCTTTTCTTTTTGAATAATATTCTCAATTCTCCAATATATAGTCCTTACAATCAGTTTGTTTAAGTCCTTCATCCATTCCCTCACGATATAGCTCGCATATTACGACGAGACTTGAAATGTGCCCCAGATATGGAACAAACACTGGGATTGAAATATATTTGTTGGTGACTGTTGATTGGATGTCTGGACAGCTGCATTTTAAACTTGATCATGATGTGTATTTTTTCATAAACCTTTTTTAATAAACAATGTATAAGCTGAGAGAGGTACTGTAGGGAGTTCATTTGTGTGTATGGGGGTTTGTGGCTGAATTTGGGTCATTTTCTCAAAACTCATATCTCAAAAACCCAAAACGACACTGCTGATGAATCTTAGCTTCTCCTTAATAATCAGAAAGATCAGACACAAGAAGACAAAGAACCTTCAGCTTCCAGAATCAGGTCAGGATTGAAAAAGGTCACATCAGTCTCAGGACCACTGTGTCATCTGTTCTCCCAAGGTGTGGAGGCACCATTTATTTCTCGTAAACCCAGGGATCTACTGGAGTGTAGGGGTGTGCCCGAATAAGAATACGGTATTCGGATGAGTACAAATAGTAGCTTTTTCCCGAATAGTAAATTCGTACGAATATTGTAAAAAAAATATTCGGGAGGGGGGAGAACAGTCATATGTATGAGCGAGCGGTACGCGCACGTTCGCGCTGATATAGGCACTAGGCAGGCAACGAACGTAAGCAGCACCGAGGGCTTTGTCCCCAGTTAACTGATTTATTGAGACAGTTATTGGATTTTGTTTTCTTGTCGTAGCCTACCTGCTGCAATAGCCTGTAGAGGAGGACCGGTAGCTAGCTTGTTAGCTCAGTGTAGTATATCTAGCTAACGCTAGCTATTTCAGCTACGCATGCTCAGCCTCTCACTAACCCCCCCTTTTCTTGAATACTGTAGGTCCAGCAGATGCAAACATGAAAAGGAAGGAGAAAAGTGGTGGCATAGCCAGCTTTTTTCAACTCCAAAAAACAAAGACAGGAGGGGAGTCAGACAAAGGCGAAGAGCAGAGTAAGGGACAGGAGAACAGTCAAGGAAGAGAAGAGAAAAGCATGAGTAAGGGAGGAATGAGCAATGAAGAAGAACTGAGTGATGACTGTGAAGAACAAAACACCAGAGACCGAGACAGAGCCATTGAGAGAGAAGAAAGTGACTCAGAAAGAGGGGGAGAGCAGAACAGTGATGAAGAGAGGGACAATGATGGACAGACCGACAGGAGCAGTGGCACTCAGATCCATACTACAAGTCCAGCTGGACCTCATGGTACAGTATATTAGTTCACTGTTAACAGATTCCTATATAACAACATGGCTTTCATGTTCTCGGATATTGGCTAGTGTAGCCTGTGGTGTTGGTTCTTACTGTAGCCTACATGTTCAGAATTGTGCATGGTTTAGGCTGGTGTTGAAGCTAATGCAAGGTGCTTCACACTAGGCTGTGAGTGGGTGAATGGGATTTGAGTAAGACAGTTGAATTGTTTAGTAAGTACTGATACAGTAGTAAATGAATTGCCCCAATTGCTTCTTTTCTCTCATTTCAGAAGTATCGAAATATTAAACTGATGGACCGATGCAGCCACATCTGAACGCCTTTCCACAAACCTTATGGGGAGGGGCAAGAAGATCTTTCCACAGTGAGTGGTACACGTTAGTGCACGTTAGTGGTGTAGTAGCCAGATATGATTTGATTCAGTCTATGAGTTGCAGTAAAAGAAGCCAGCCGTATGGAAAACGGTCTCCGCCTCGTTTATTCATTTACAGTATATACGGCATCCAAATATATCACAGTGTGAAGAGACAATTGCTGGATTCTAATAACCCTGCTTCACATAATGATACGACACATCCCGTCCTCGCAAATCAACTCACAATGAACGATACGACCATGGATGTATTGAATACGACTGACAATATACCACGACAGGAAAACAATACTTTTGGAGTTCAGGACAATCTGGCTATCATACATAGTTTGTTTGCAACTAGGTTTGACAGCTGGACGATTTATATGTTTCACAGCAAATATGCAGTAGCCTACACTTCTCTCATTGCTATCTAGCAATATCAGGTAGCTACAGTCATAGATATATGGGTACAGTAGGCTATGGAATAGCTAGTTTGGGTTGCTAGGCTCATTGGTTGCTAGGTCGTATCCAGGGTTGAGAGACATTGCTGAAAGAAAAGGTAACGGACACTTTCCATTTCACTTACGGTTCCAAACCCATGTTAACTATTGGATGTCATCGCTGTTCCTCCAAGAAATATTATACAGTATTCAATTTGTAATTCCATAGCAACGTGATTTAGCACTCAGCAGTGAGCAACACATAACATTTCTTTATATTTTAATGTAGAAAATGCAAGTAAATGGCATATATTTATTTATCTTTGGCATGTGCCCTACTAACACAATCAGGTTGCAGCAATGTTGCAGAAACGTGCAATTTAGACTTTTGTATGGTCCACTCAACGTCAAGTTAAACGTGCATGCAACGCAAACGCGGTATCTGCACACTGCCTACAATGTGTACACAACGTTGTGATTTCCGCGATGATTTCGATGTATATTGTTGCAACGTTGTATACACGTTTATAAATTATTTGCTGCAACGTGGTCTACACTTCCGTTGGCTACATTTATAATTTGCATTACAAAACAAATCAGCTCCTTGCGCAAGCTCCACTACTTCCTGAAACTCTACAGGCATATTTCTTTACCGTCCTATACTATTGGATAGCAATTGCCATGAATCCGGTGTGCAGCACACCTGATCAATCACTTCCATCCACTAGTATAGGCCAGGAAAGAAATACGCCTGTAGAGTGTCAGGAAGTAGTGGAGCTTGTGCAAAGAGCCTATTAATGTCATAGTCAATGCAGCAAGCAAAATTATGGTACAAAAGTTATGACACAACACCATTCAGTCAAGAACAATTTATTTTATTAAAAAAGTACACAATGTCTGGCCTGCAAATGATAAACAATTTTAAAAACAAAAAGGATTTTTTTTTAAAAATACAAAAAGTTATTTACAAAAAAAGTATTTACAAAAAAATGGCAGGCTGTGCTCAGATAGGCTGGGGGGGGTGGGGGGCTGTGCTCAGATGGGCTGGGGGGGGTGTCAGATGGGTTGGGGGGCAGCTAGGAAGGGAAGTCTTCCTCATCAGAATGCTGGGGAGTGCTCAAATGGACTGTTCTTGGATGGGCTGTGCTCAGGCGGACTTCTGCAGATACCTAAAGACACAATGAAATGGCCGTAAATACACAACGCACATACATGCACAAAAAAGTGGTACACAATCTTTGGAACCATGCAGTGTCACTGGGTAGGAGAAACCAAAAAAAAAGACATCACTTACCCTTCTGCATTTAGCAGGGGCATGTTTCAATGTCTCCTGCAGCTGGGCGGCCACCTCCGCCATCGTAGCCTTTGGCATAGAGACCATCACTGCACCTTTAAGTTATCAAGAAAGGTAATGGTTTCAATTCACATCGGTCATGGAACAAAGACAATGTATTAAAAAATATTCAAAATATGAACCATTTCTTACGTGTAAGAACATTGAAGAGTGTCATACTCTTCAGTGGCTTCTTCCCCTTCTTCCTATGCACACTGTAGGCGCTCCACACCGCATGTGTGGCTACAGCTGACAGCACCCGCCGGACTGTGTCCGCCAAGTCTCTGCCACCAATGGCACCTAAGTATTGTGTCTGCAAAACAAAGACAAGTCATTTACTGTACCCTTCCCTGCACTGCAAAAATAAGACAAAGTTCTGCCCTGCAGACACTCACCATCTTCCTCTGATGTTCCCGGTCCTTCAACCTGGCCTCACAGACCTGCAGCTCCTCGTCCGTTTGGGCAGGGTTCAGTACATCCAGCACTTCTCCCTGGGCTCCAGACTCCACAGGCCGCATGCTCTGGGCCAATTCCCTCACAGTCCGTGCAAGCTCACGGAGTTGCTCCCGCATCTCTGAGAACTGCTGATGTACAGACCTCTGGAAATCTAGATAAACACAGATGTGGCTATAAGTACATTGACATAAAACTAAATGAAACTCAAAATATCTTTTCTATTTCTGGCATTTGAAGGAAAATAAATTAAGACATTAACAGGTAGACATCACAACACCACAGCAGTACATGCCACTCTTACCTGGTCTGGCTGGGGTGCTATACATGAAGCCTGGGCTCGCATGGTTTTTGCTCACAGGGGATGAGCTCGGAAAATCAGCAAGATGAGTAAATGATATTCAATCTAAAAAAGCCAATCACAGAGCTAACTGAATGGGATTAGCAGGAAACTTTATGGTGTTGGCTTTGGCTTCTGGCATTTGGAGGGAAACTAAATAAAGACAAGACAGGTAGACACCACAGCAGTACATGCCACTCTTACCTGGTCTGGCTGGTCTGGCTGGGGTGCTGTATGATCTGGCTGGGGTGCTATACATGGGGCCTGGGCCCCGCTCGCCCACATGGGACAAGCTTGGAAAATCTGCAAGATGAGTAAAATGGTATTCAAAATAAATAAAAAATAGTCCAACTATCAGTGTGCAGTAGGCATAGACATTTCATTTCAACACAAACATGCATACCTGGATTGTACAGCACACGTGGATTGTACTGGACCGCTGGCAGAGGCCTTTCAACTCCGGCACCTGGCACCTGGTCTTTGGCCTGCATAGTGGGGACCAATGGCTGCCCGGGGCTTGGAATATCTAGTGGAATATCAGTAAATTAGCTCAAATTACTCGATTTCAAAAGTACTACTCTTTTGGGACTGTTGAATGCACTTTATAGTATATTACCTTCGTCACTGGAGTGATAGCGCGTGTTGCGCCGTCTCTTTCTAACGTCCTGGCACTCGTCCATCGACGACTGCTGCTCAAAGACTTTTGCCATGAGCCTGGCACCTTCGTAATGATCTGTGTGCATAAAGTACCATAATCAATACATTTCAGCAATCCTTTTTCCTCAGAATAATGAGTCATGATCTTTTTCCCCCCCGTCAGTATTTTTTAACAGCTTAAAATGCAAACAGTACCAGTTGTGGACTTGGGGAAAACCCGGACTCTGTGGAGCGCCCAGCCAGGGTTAGGTTCCACGCAGCTCTTTATCCGTTGGCTGACTTTGTTCATCGGCCAGGAACACATCTGCAACTGTGAGTGAAACCATGTTAGTACCCGCTTCCCTGTACTATTGAAAAGGCAATCAGAAACATTGTTCACACAAACATGTTCTTACCCCATCCTTTTTGGAGAGCCAGGATACTGGGACAACCGACAGTGTCCTCCCCCAGAAACTCCACACTGCAATACAGTCTGCCCAATAAACAAAAAAAATTAAGGTTATAAACACATAAGGACCCTATGGGAAAGTAGGCAGAGGGGAAGAAGCGACTAAAGCAACAATTCAACAAGTCATTACAGCCGATAAGTAATTAGTGACACGCCACTATTCTATCCTTTTTTTTTATTTTTTTATTCTTTGCCGGCATCTGCCCAGGACAGATGCGGTCAATGGCGGCTAATCATCAGTGTGGGAAACAACAAGCTAGTTTAGGCACCGCGATTACCTCGTGGGTGGCAGTCTCCCACTTTACAGACAAATGGCAAATATATAAAGCATTATCTTGGCTTCGCCTTCACTGTTGCCTATGTAAAATTAGCCTAAGATTCGTGATGGCCTTAGAAAGCCTGACACGAGCGAGCTCCCAACGTGAGTCTCAAATTCAGCAGTCGAACAAACAAACAAACAATTCACATTTCCCTCAGTCCAGCGGAGTTATTTTAGAGTAACGTTAACTAACAAACCACCAGCTACGTTAGCTAACGTGGATTTTAACGCAGGCCTGCGCTGGTAATGTACAAATGTAACTTAGTGCGCTCTTACCTTGAAGTCATTTTTCGAAGAAACGGTAAAAGTAATTAGTCGTCTTTGTCTTCGTCTTTGTGTTCGTCTTCGTCTTTGTGTTCGTGTTCGTCTTTCTCTTCGTGTTTGCGTCTTCTCTCTTCTTCGTCTGCGTCTCTCTGTATTTTTCTTCGTCGTCTGGGGGTTTAAATGCCCCACCTGAATCCTCAGTCGCCGAGCCATTGGCCAGTTATTTGTTAAAACGTGACCAATGACAGTACAACTACAGTACACGTTAGCCAATAGGATCCCACCAGACCGATGCAAGCGGATGTCCCGCGCTTTGAAATTCGTCTTCTTCTCGCCTACATCTGAAACAGCGCCTCGCTCGCTACCATACAGAGAAGAAGAGGAACAACAACAACAACAACAACTACTACTACTACTACTACTATTGAATTCAGGTCAGTACAGTGTGCATTAACCAGCTACAGTATAGCTGGTTAGCCGGCTAGCAATATTTTAACCTGCAGTAACCTGCTAACGTTATAAGTTTTCTGTTATCCGGGCGGGCAAACAGACAGGCTGGCATTGAAGCTAACGTTAGCACCCCTGTGTTTTTAACTATTGTTGCCCACTGCATTAACAGATGTAATGTTTTTCATACACACGGTAGTAACGCCTTCGAATTCGTATCACTGGCAAGCCTTTTAAAGCTAGCCAGCCTAAAATTGGCTGGTCAAACCATGCAGTTCATGTATACGCCGCCATCATGGCTTTGTGTTGGAGTTCAGTTCAGTAGGATTGTGTACTTTTGGCCACCTCCGACAGAAACTGTGTTTGTTTTTTTCGGATTTAATTACACTTTTCCTCATATTTGCATTGTCCCTGTTGACGTATTCCATAGTTATCGCCATCAACCAACTGTGTAATATACAAAAGTCACTCGCCTTGAAAATATTGCTAGCCGCCTAGCAAAGGCTAACAATAGCGTCGTTGTGTCTGTGGGTATGGCGCGTCACTGCTACGCGACGTGTTGTTGGCCATATAAGCTATAACTAGCCGGCTAGCAATATATTTACAAGGATTGACTTTTGAATAGTATGCACTGGGTTGATATTTGTCCACAGGGACACTCTAAATATGCGTAGAGGTTTGTTTATGTATTAAAAAGCAAGCATGTCGTAGGTGGCTGAACGTACAGAAACACAGTTCATAACAGTGCGTTGTCCCCCCACTTCCGGAACTACCGTGTATACTAAAATCAAATATCGCGACACTCAACACCCACATCTAAACAATCACTATTGTCTGTCAGTTATGTTGAGATTTCTAAAAGAGCTCTTCTGTTTTTTTGTGTTTTTTATAGGATGGACTTGGAAGAAAGGAGACAGAGAAGGAATCGGTATAGAAGGCATTGGAGAGCTGGACACAAAATGTTCAAGGAACTTAGGGAGTTTCAACGGCCCCTCCACAATGCTGAACACAGCCACATGCAATCCATAGATGGCACTGCGGAGAGCTATAATAATCATGAAGAGATTGCAAGAGTTGATGTCCCTGACTTGGATGAAGACGCCCTTACAGGCAGCAGAGAGGATGACTCGGATCATCTGCGAGAGGATGACTCGGATCATCACCGCGAAGATGACTCAGAACATTCCCAAGAGGATACAGACTCTGATCATTCGGCCTCTCTGCGTGAGGAATTGCGGGACTGGACAAATGCATACCAAGTCAAGCTCAATGCCCTGGATGCATTGCTCAAGATCTTGCAAAAACATGGCCACCAAGAACTGCCTTCCTCCAGCCGTACAGTAATGCAAACACCCAGAGACATTATTGTTGAGAAGAGGTCAGAGATGGAGTACATACATCTTTCACTTGAAAAGCAGTTACGTGATACACTTGAGCAATACCCACATGGAGATTTTGAAAACATCACAGAGGTTGAATTGTCCATTAATGTGGATGGCCTACCACTGTTCAAAAGTTCAGGCCAAAGTATGTGGCCTGTTCTCTGCGCTGTCCAGCTTCATCCTGTCAAGATCTTCCCTATAGTTCTCACTGCTGGGGACAGCAAACCCAAAGACTTGGACTTTTTGAAGGAGGTGGTTGCCGACCTGAATGCTGCGATGAGTAATGGCCTTCTGTTCAGGGGCAAGAGGCTCCAGGTTAAAGTCCGATGCATTGTCTGTGATGCTCCTGCCCGCGCACTTGTGAGGAACACGAAATACTGCACTGGGTATTATGGATGTGACAAGTGTGAGCAGAAGGGTGCTTATGTGACTGGTCGAGTCACATTCCCAAAAGTAGATGGCCTGATTCTGAGGGACAATCACTCCTTTAGAAACAAAACGCAAGAGCTACACCATCGAGGTGACACCCCACTATCCGATTTGCCGATTGACATGGTTGCAGCATTCCCCATTGATTACATGCACCAGAGTTGCCTTGGGGTTATGAAGAAACTGCTCCTCACCTGGACCAGAAAAGGAAAGCGAAGTGTCAGAATGTCTGCCCAGCAATGTGGATTACTTGGCAACAGAATGCGTGAGCTCAAGAACAGCATCCCATCAGACTTTGCAAGGTCGCCTCGATCGATTGAGCATGTGGAGAGATGGAAAGCAACAGAATTCCGCCAGTTCATGCTCTACACTGGAAAACTTGTGCTGAAAGGTCTTCTGGATGATAGACTATACAAACACTTCATGGTGTTCAGTGTCGCTATGGGCATTCTGGCGTGTCCAAAACTCCTGAAAGTCTACAGTACCTACGCCCACGAGCTTCTGAAGTACTTTGTTGCGCAAGCTAGACTCCTCTACGGCGATGACTTCATGGTGTACAATCTGCACAGTTTGGTTCACATTACTGCTGAGGCAGAGAAATATGGCGGACTGGACAACTGCAGTGCATTCCAGTTTGAAAACTACCTTCATGGCGTCAAGCGGCTGGTGCGGTCTGGAAACAATCCCATCAAGCAGGTGGCTAAAAGACTGCAGGAAAGGAATTTCAACATGCATGTCAAACCACACAACGTGAAAAGGTCAAGCCAGGAGAAGGACCGTGCATTCATCACAGAGGATGAACAGTGTGTGGAAGTTGTTGGAATACCTGGAGACGACGACAACATGGCTCTTTGCCTTGTCTACGCAAATCCTGCCCCTCTCTTCAATCACCCATGCACATCCTTCATGATTCATGCCTTCCGGTTTCAGAAGAGAGATGCAGACAGGAAATTCATACCAAAATCACAGCTGACAAGAAGAGCGATCAAGATTGAGCAGCCACAAGGCACAGTGTTTTTGGGACTTCTGCACAGTTTTTGATAAGACACTGCAAATCCTAACATTTGCACATTTGCCCAACAAGAGACAGTAGATAACAGCTGCCCACAATCAGGAACCAAAATCAATCAATCAATCAAGCAAAGCTTTATTTGTATAGCACATTTCATACCCAGAGGAAACACAATGCGCTTTACAGAGAACAAATTCTGCTCTCCAGACCCAGAACAAACCCAAGAGAAGATGCTCTCTTCTGAGACACTGCCACGCTCAGCCCCCTCATGGTCAGGTAAAGCACACATAGACATACATGCACGCACGCACACACACACTACTGGGAGGTTATGCTGTATTCACTCTCCTCACACTAATCTAACACACAGTCAGTGTCATGCACATGCAACCACCTCTAGATGATGAACAAATGTCACTGATGGCTGATCATTATTACAGATTTGGAATCTTGCCCCTGGAGCCAAGTCCAGAGGACCCCTCGTATCTGCAGAACTACCGTCATAGTAGTTCAGGGATGGAGCACCACCACAACAGGTAACACCTCGCCCCCGCACACACACAGGGTCCAATTTGGTGAAAATGCATACAAACTGGATTTGTGGAGTTGTGTCTTTCATAAGACTAACTTTGTGTGTCTGTGATGTTTCAGGTACTGAGTTAGAAGGCCTTTGGACAAGCCAGAGCTCCATTCAATCATCCTCTGTCTGCGCATGACAAATATATTTCTCACATACTGCAAGTGCAACGAGCAGTGAAATGTTTTGCTATGAGCCTCTAGACAAGCTGCAACTGTGATTCATGTAGTCCCAGTGGAGTGGATTGTGTGGTAGCGAGCTGTCCATTGAGGGGGACGACGCACAATTGTTGGCTCAATGGACAAGATTGCCCACACAACGACCATGAATGTAAATTAAATAATCAATCACCTGTTTGAATAGCGAGGGGGCGGGGTGGTCTCATTCATATATGGGTACCTGGGAGAAGGGTTTGTTCTGGGTCTATCTGGGAGACTATAATGGAAATTTGTGATTTCATTCATGTCATTTGAGTGAACAGTGAGGTTAGCCTGTTTGCTCGGTTCCTTTGTGGTACAGTTCTTTTAATGCATTGTTTAATTAGGTAATGTATTGTTTTAATGTAGTACTAAACACTCCCTAGTAGTGACGCAGGCTGTAGAATCTACATGGGGTCTATAAACAGAAAAGCCATCCTCTTGTGTCTTGTTTAATGATGGGGCAGAATGTCTTCTATTGTTTATTGCAGATGTTGACTAATCAGATTTGTGCACAACATTGTAAATAAAGCTTCAGTTGAGGATAGCCTGTAGTATTGTAGTCTTGTACCTGTTCACATAAAAAATGATGGATTTCTGTGGTTGTACACTATATATTAGATGCCCAATTGTAAATAAAGCTTGGGGTTAACCTTGTGTATTCTCATTGTAATCTCTTGTACCTGTGCACGGCATATCTGCAATAATTAGCTGTGACTATGAAAATGTAAAACTAAAGTCCAGTTGCTCATGAGGGTGTCATTTAAAGGTGCTCTCCCTCCAGCTCTGTTTTCAGCAAGGGGGCATAAACCGTTAGTAGATTAGAAAAGAAACATCAAATTGTGTGCAGGTTGATTAGGCAGTTTGACAGGTCATTCCAATCATTTCACTTGGTCAGAAGTGTGATTGGTTGTTCTGTTTTTATCTGTATTGAGCATTGATGTGTCAAATCTCTTATTTCATTGATTACATTCCAGAGGAGATGGCACCTTTAAACACATTTCCACCATGGGTCGCAGTGATAGAGAATCCTGCCTACTTTTTTTTTTTAATTAATGAAAAAGCATTCAATTTGTAACAAACAGGGAAATATACAATCAATAACATTTCTAAGATGAGTTATTAACCTCAACATACAGTACAATATGAAGGATATAAGCGAAAAAAAAAAAAAAAAGACAGGAGCAGTTTGGCAAAGAATCCTGCCTACTTCAACTGTGAGCCAAGCAAGCAGTGACGTCACGGGATAGCCCGATTGCTAGCCTAATGCTAGCCTAATAGGACTTTAATCCAACGTCACTGCAACATTTAATGACGTTGCAGGGACCCATATTGCCAATGTTTCTGCAACGTTGCAGAAAAGTCTAATTAGACTTAGGAGGGTAAAGTTATTTTCGACCTTAGATGAACGTTGTCACAACATCGCCTGATGGTAACGTTGTAACTTACCTAAGTACAACTTATGTGCAACGTTGCTGCAACCCACTGTGTTAGTAGGGAAGCAGGGTCGGGCCTGGTTAGTACTAGGATGGGAGACGGTAGCTAGAGTGTAGTAGGGCTGCTCTCCCCCTCTTTCTGAGTCACTTTCTTCTCTCTCAGTGGCTCTGTCTCGGTCTCTGGTGTTTTGTTCTTCACAGTCATCACTCAGTTCTACTTCATTGCTCATTCCTCCCTTACTCATGCTTTTCTCTTCTCTTCCTTGACTGTTCTCCTGTCCCTTACTCTGCTCTTTGCCTTTGTCTGACTCCCCTCCTGTCTTTGTTTTTTGGGGTTGAAAAAAGCTGGCTATGCCACCACTTTTCTCCTTCCTTTTCATTTTTGCATCTGCTGGACCTACAGTATTCAAGAAAAGGGGGGGTTAGTGAGAGGCTGAGCATGCGTAGCTGAAATAGCTAGCGTTAGCTAGATATACTACACTGAGCTAACAAGCTAGCTACCGGTCCTCCTCTACAGGCTATTGCAGCAGGTAGGCTACGACAAGAAAACAAAATCCAATAACTGTCTCAATAAGTCAGTTAACTGGGGACAAAAGCCCTCGGTGCTGCTTACGTTCGTTGCCTGCCTAGTGCCTATATCAGCGCGAACGTGCGCGTACCGCTCGCTCATACATATTTGACTGTTCTCCCCCCTCCCGAATATTTTTTTTACAATATTCGTACGAATTTACTATTCGGGAAAAAGCTACTATTTGTACTCATCCGAATACCGTATTCTTATTCGGGCACACCCCTACACTCCAGTAGATCCCTGGGCTCACGAGAGATGAATGGTGCCTCCACACCTTGGGAGAACAGATGACACAGTGGTCCTGAGACTGATGAGACCTTTTTCAATCCTGACCTGATTCTGGAAGCTGAAGGTTCTTTGTCTTCTTGTGTCTGATCTTTCTGATTATTAAGGAGAAGCTAAGATTCATCAGCAGTGTCATTTTGGGTTTTTGAGATATGAGTTTTGAGTAAATGACCCAAATTCAGCCACAAACCCCCATACACACAAATGAACTCCCTACAGTACCTCTCTCATTTTATACATTGTTTATTAAAAAGGGTTTATGAAAAAATATACATGATGATCAAGTTTAAAATGCAGCTGTCCAGACATTCAACCAACAGTCACCAACAAATACATTTCCATCCCAGTGTTTGTTCCATATCTGGGGCACATTTCAAGTCTCGTCGTAATATGCGAGCTATATCGTGAGGGAATGGATGAAGGACTTAAACAAACTGATTGTAAGGACTATATATTGGAGAATTGAGAATATTATTCAAAAAGAAAAGGGCAGGATTGCTCGAAAGTTCAGACTGGTGTGAGGAAGGTACTATTTGGTCGGGAACAAAAAAGATCAGTCCGCTTGGCTGATTAACTATCGTATCCACTAAGATGCTATATAGCTCAAACTCGTTAATCACCTGTCTGATTGTTATAATGTGAACTGAACACAGCATTACAATGTAGGCCTTTTCCTAGTTTTTTCAAAAGCCTCTGGATCTGCCTATTACACTAGAACACAGCTCCAGATTTTGAGTGCCGAAACGTAGCCCCAGCCGTATCCTGAGGCCTCTGGGTTCGAGCTTCATTTTGGCTGCGGTAGAGTCATTGCTAGGCACAAATGTAGGCGAAAACGCAGTAGTGTAATCAAGGCCTAAGAAACCAGGTCCATTCCAAATTCCACGACAGGTCTTTCTCTTTCTCCAACTCCCTTCTCCTTCATCTATCGCTTCTTCAATAGCTGGTGGTGAACCTGAGAGGAGAGAGAAAGGGGGAATGAGAAAGAGAGAAAGTAGGGAGGGGGGGGCAGCGGATTTGTGTGTAAACTCTTCTTGTACTGTTCTGTATGTGTCGTTGTACAGTGTCTAGTTGCCTTCCAGGGACAATAAAGATGTTCTGAATATAAACAATAAAGATGTTCAGAGTATAGACTGATTTTCAGATCATAAAAGTCAATTTGATATCAAATTGATATCAAACACACACACATGCACACTATTGCTTACAAAGATGGGGTCCTTTTTGAGGCAGGCTTCAGTGAACTCTGTGCAGCTCTTGGATGAACTGTATGAACACACTGGTGTCTTTTTAAGTGTCCTAAAGAAGTGAAGTTCTTTCCACACTGGTCACAGTTGTATGGCTTCTCTCCTGTATGAACACGCTGGTGTGTCTTTAAGTTTCCTGAAATAGTGAAGTTCTTCCCACACTGGTCACAGTGGTATGGCTTCTCTCCTGTATGAACACGCTGGTGTGTCTTTAACTCTCCTGATGTAGTGAAGTTCTTTCCACACTGGTCACAGTGGTATGGCTTCTCTCCTCTATGAGCACTCTGGTGCATCTTTAAGTGTCCTGACTGAGTGAAGGTCTTCCCACACTGGTCACAGTGGTATGGCTTCTCTCCTGTATGAACACGCTGGTGTGTCTTTAAGTGTCCTGACATGGTGAAGTTCTTTCCACACTGGTCACAGTGGTATGGCTTCTCTCCTGTAAGAACACGCTGGTGTGTAATTAAGTTTCCTGATTTAGTGAAGTTCTTCCCACACTGGTCACAGTGGTATGGCTTCTCTCCTGTATGAACACGCTGGTGTGTAATTAAGTTTCCTGAAATAGTTAAGTTCTTCCCACACTGGTCACAGTGGTATGGCTTCTCTCCTGTATGAACACGCTGGTGTGTCTTTAACTCTGCTGACGTAGTGAAGTTCTTCCCACACTGGTCACAGTGGTATGGCTTCTCTCCTGTATGAACACGCTGGTGCATCTTTAATTGTCCTGACTGAGTGAAGGTCTTCCCACACTGGTCACAGTGGTATGGCTTCTCTCCTGTATGAACACGCTGGTGTGTCTTTAACTCTGCTGACGTAGTGAAGTTCTTCCCACACTGGTCACAGTGGTATGGCTTCTCTCCTGTATGACCACGCTGGTGCATCTTTAAGTGTCCTGACCGAGTGAAGGTCTTCCCACACTGGTCACAGTGGTATGGCTTCTCTCCTGTATGAACACGCTGGTGTGTCCTTAACTCTCCTGATGTAGTGAAGTTCTTTCCACACTGGTCACAGTGGTATGGCTTCTCTACTGTATGAACACGCTGGTGGGTCTTTAGGTTTCCTGACATAGTGAAGTTCTTTCCACACTGGTCACAGTGGTATGGCTTCTCTCCTGTATGAACACGCTGGTGTTTATTTAAGTTTCCTGATGTAGTGAAGTTCTTCCCACACTGGTCATGGTGGTATGGCTTCTCTCCTGTATGAACACACTGGTGCGTCCTGAGATTAGCCTTTAGACTGAAGTTCTTCCCACACTGGTCACAGTGGTACGATCTTGGCTTGTCAATGTCTCTCTGCCTCTGGCCAGGAGCTGCAGTGAGCGGGGTGTTGGAGGTGGTGAAAGGGAGTGATCAAGAGGAGCAGGATGGGAGAGTCTCTGGTCTGATCTCTCCGTTCCTTAGCAGAGAGATGTAGAGGTTGTTACGGCTGCTCTTGATGTGATTGTGGAGGGAGATCTGGGAGTTTTAGGAGAATTGGCACTCGGACCAGGAGCACACCTGGGGCAAGTCTGACATCACTTCTGGGATTGAGAGTGAAAGAGAGACACACAAACATTAAAATGATTATCACACATTTAGTACAAGTTCAAATACTGTATAGGGTGATTATATGTAGCTAGTGAAGGGGGGGGACACAACCACATGACGACTTCAGATTGTGGACAGGAGAGAGAAAGATATGCAACAGGTTCCTCTGGCTGAGCTCGGAGGGAAAGCGACAGGAGAGAGAAATAGAAGTGACAAAATCTAAATAGGAGAGAAAACATGTAATACGTTGAAGCCCACGGTGTTAACTTAGATAGCTAGAATAAGCTAGCCAGCACTCCTTAACTTATGTCAAGCTACCATGTTCCATGGCAACTAAGAGCATTCCATTCTGTTCATAGATAGCGCGGCTGCCTAATATCAGCAATTTGCGTGCCCCACAACAGCAATTTGCACAGGCGCCATTGCAGTGCATCACATACTGTCCCCTGTATCGTTGCATCCATGAGTGTCCTGAATTTCACGCTGTATGCCCACGTCTTGCCTGCTGTCTGGCAACATGGGAAAAAGACAGAGGAGAGAGGGAAGGCCGGACGAGGAGAGCTACTTGGACAGCGGCTACTATTATGACTAGCAGACCTCTGGTTGTTTCAGCTTTAAGGAAAAGAAGTGGATGAGAGAGAGATGGAGGAGAAGACAGAGGGAAGGAGAGTCTAGGACAGCTACCTCTAGTGGTGCTCTTTTTGTCCCAGAAGTAGTCGAAGGAGCTCTTGTATCTGTACTCCTGTCCGTACCAGACCAGCAGCTCCTCCCCGACAGCCAGCAGCCGACAGCAGCGATACAGGATCCCTCCACGGTACTGAAACGCTACCAGGTTCTGCTCTTCCTCAGTACGGGCACAGTTCACATACCTAGGAGAAAGGGGGGATGGTTTCTTAAAAACAAACTGGTGAGGGAGGGAGAGATGGAAGGAAGGAAGGATGAAGGAAGAGAGGGAGGGAGAAAACCAAGTGGGTGAGATGTAGGGTCTGACTGTATGGAGGGAGGGAGGGAGGGAGGGAGGGAGGGAGGGAGGGAGGGAGGGAGGGAGGGAGGGAGGGAGGGAAGGAAACTTTCAAGACTGGAGTGATGGTTTATTTTGAGTGGGAGCAGCAGAATAGATTCTGGAAATATGAGAAATTAACATGTGTTCATATTTCTTCACCTGATTGTAATGCCTAATTATTCTACAGTTTACACATGCAAAGATGGGTCCATCCCTGATCTCTAAAAAGTCCTATTCTGCCTATTTTTGTCCTGTTTAATTGTACAAGAAATCTTTCCTTTAACATAGCTTGTAAGAGTCACATTCAGGTTAATTGGATCAATGCGTTGCTCCTCCCATGTTAATAGGAACTGATGATATTTAGGTAGGAACTCTCCTGTTGTTGGCTAGGTGTTGCTGCACGGAGGGCAAACAGCTTTTGACCACACACGCACTCACAAACATGCGTACCGGGTTGTTTGATGGATTATTGATTATGGAAGGACAATAAATGGACCAAGTGTTCGCACAGCGGTTTATTGTCCGACTACTTTATCAACAAACACGGTAACGTAAAATGTGTCAATTAGATCAATCCGGAGCAGCAGCGCCATAGTGGCTTAAAGCACTAGGCTTAGCCTTCACGTAGCCTTTTTATTTGCATCTGATTGTATATAGGCCTCTGGATTCATTGAGAGTTGCTTCTCTATGAACTTCCTTCTATTAGTTCTATCACACAGTCCCTTATGTCTGGATCCTGCTGTTTCTGTCTCTCTAGTGGCATGCTGTTCAGCATTATGCTCATCTCTGGTTGCGTGTGCATCTCTCTCCATCTGTCTCTGCCTAGACGTATGCTTCCTAAGAGCTTCTTTATCTCTGGTTGCTTGTGCGTCTGTATCTATCTGTGTAGCTCTGCTGGCTGGCTGCTCTGCAGCATGTTTAGTTCTGTCTGCTTGTGCGTCCCTCTCTGGGGTTGTTTTGTCCCTCTGCTACTTTCTCTTTTACTGTCTCTTCTCTTTTCTCACTAAATCCAAGTCATAGTTTGACTGGCAATTAATGGATTGAGATGCTACGAGGCTGTAATTGATTTCCTTTTCACAAGTTTTGCTAATGTCTTTTACAGTTTGGTTGTGTGCTATTTAGGACATTTAGCCCTATCTGTGGTCCGTCTACCATGAACCTGAATCATTTCATTGGTCGTTTCAGTATTGAGCTAGCGGCAGTTTTTCTGCAAGCTCTCACTGGGCTACAATGGAAGTCAATGGGCCACCTGTAAATAAGTTGGAAAACTATGATAATTGTGCTTTTCTGAGACAGGAAAGCACGGGAAGCACAGGGTGTAATCTTACCAGTCTCATTATGCTCTCTTGTGAAATGTATCGCAATCCGAATATTTGTAGGTGTCTGGCATGACTTGCACATAGTCCTCCGTGGGAACAATGAAAACAAGCACCAGGGGAATGCTTATGTCCAAGTCATGCCAAACAAGTAAAAATATTGGGATTACGATACATTTCACAGGAGAGCATATTGAGACTGGTAAGATTACACCCTGTGCTTCCCATCCCAGTAAAGCCCATTTTCACTAACACAAATCCCCATCTATCTATCCATCCATCCAAGTAAGTATGAATGGATAACCATCTGTATGTCTTCTATATTTTACTTCAATTCAAAGGGCTTTATTGGCATGGGAAACATACATTTACAATGCCAAAGCAAACATCCCAAAAGGTCACAGAAATGTTACGGTTACATCGAATTAATAAGTGTAATATTTACAAATGTATTTAAATTAATTTAAATGGTAACTTTAAAATTTTTATGTACAGTGTGTATATGAATAGTGATCAGTGTGGTGTGCAGGGATACTGATTCAAGAGTTTCAATCGTGGAACCAAACCAACCAGCTATCTGATCAATCGTGTCCAAATCCAAATTTACTAGAGCACTTTAAAGTGCTCGGGAATAAAAATGCGTGAACCTCCCCCTGACAGAAATATATCCAGCAAATCGATAATAATCATTTTAATAAGGTGTTAAGAAAATAACGCGTTCCGTTTTCGAGTCAGCACAGGTTGTGGCCTATAGTTTTGCTCATGAATTACGTTATACGGCCATGATCTCCACTTAATGTCACCAGCGAATTAAAGAAGTGAACGCACGCAGCTACGACCAGCAACAGAGAAATGACCTGAAAACTGACCGCATGTCGGCATGTTCGCTCCACGCGCTTCCCTCTCAACATGGTCATACTAAACAGCTTGCTGAAATCCGAAAAGATGAATAAACTATTCTGTTTTCGATTCAAATGTGTAGCTATATGACCCTCCCCTGCACTCAAATAAAAGAACAGTAACCCTCTCCTGGACTCAAATTCAAAAACAGTCGTCTAACCCTCCCTTGTTCATTCGAAGTTCACTTCCTAAACCGAAGCCCCAAACGGCGGCGCTATAATCTTTCAAAAATAAAAAATAACATACAACTTACCAAATTGAGGATTGTCGTAGCCTACAGTGAAAGGCTAGTGAGTAGGTTGTGATGGAAACTTTGTTTACTCAAAAAGAATAAAGAGATCGTCTCTTGTTTTCTTCAGATGGATAAAACAAATCTTTGCAATGGGGAATCTTTGCAGGCGACAAACAGTGTTCGACAGTGAAAAGTTTTCAAGGTAGAGAGAGAGACAAATTAAGAACACAATTTATACACACATTTAGTCGTGACTGCTAGTCTTTTCAATGCTCTTAACCAATCGGTGAAAGCCGGGAACAATGACGCGTTTCACTGTTCAGATCTGGTCTAGAGCCCGCCTCCTGAGACCGGAAAATACCTGACCCCCTCTTCTGGATATGTAATTGTAATATCTTGCACTATATTACATACGTACTATATATATTACAATATTACATAATCAGTGTCGGACAGCGGCGTAACCATTTAATGACGTTCACTGATATACTTTGGAGAAGTGCATTACAGGGCATGGCCATCACTGACTAACTGACACTGCACTGCTGTATCTACCTGGGTGATTAACAAGTAGTAGTGCTTAGGTGAACCTCTGTTGCCACCTACTGGACATTGTTAAGAACACATAACCCAACCATAGCATATAGTACAGTAATGGTAGTGACCAGTTCTGACATTACTAGGACATTATTATTCTGACATGCATTATGCGTGACCTCTTCATTTATGTAAGGTCTTATATTGAATGTCCAGTGCTGACCATGTTCCTCCTTGTTTTCCACAGATAAAAAGGTGCAGTCTCTTCTTGTTCTTTAGTCCTGGACCTGGATCAGGGCTACTTCGTTCCATTCATTCTAATATGAGAGGTGTGAACGCAAGACTACTGACGACCACTTCAACCAGACAATACGTAGACTAGATGGTTCCCAAGTGTGAATGTGTCTGCTCTCCAACTTCAGCGCTATTGAAAAGCTGAATGCCTCCTCATTCTATAAGTGCAAACAGTCTAAATCACCAGCAATTGAAACTGTCTTCTTAGGTACCTGGATCTGGAGGAGAAAAGAAGGGAGCAGAGTTCAAGGACTATGCAAACACCTTCCCAGTCCGCCTCCTCCTGCTGTTGGCCGTAGCCCTGGTTCTGGACCCGGACTCGGAACTGAATGGTTGATTGATCTTAAAATGACCTCATATTGGTATAATCACTGGTATGTAGAGTATGATTGGTTAGTCAAATAAAGGGAATTATTCGTTTTGTTTTTTCTTGGGTGGACTCAATCTTATTTGGGTCCCTAAATTGGGCCTCAGTCATCAAAACTTTGATTATAGCTTTAGGAGAGCATAATCAATCTTGCTAGAGATAAAAGCAATGAATTAAAATGGATTTAATAAGGATTTGTGCCTATTATTATTTCTCTCAGACTCAATACCTGCAGCCCATAGATTACATGTTCTATGGGGTGTGTTAGGGTACTTGTTTTCCAAAGTATGGTAAAATGAGCACTTGGGGCGGGTAAAAGGATCCATGATCCGTTTTCATTTGTGTTTATGGTCTTCTAACGTTAGACTAGTCAAGATCCTGCAGTAGCTTATTCATATCTGCCTGGTTAGATTTCTATCTGATGTTGGCTAGCTAATGTTAGCTGGTGGTGTTATTAGCAAGCTGGCTGGATTTGGACCTGATCCAGGGCTCTTGTTCTTGTGCATTCCATTCATTTCAATATGAGAGGTGTGAACGGCCTATTGGTGGTATTTGGCGCAGCTGCACTGCGTCATGAGTTAATTTTCATTGATGAAGCTGGATTCAATCTATCTAAAACCAGGCGTCAGGGCCCAGATGGGGGAAATATCACCTTGTGTTCCTGGATGAAGAATCAGTGTTTTTTGGTGTGTGGGAGCAGGTCTGTGAGCTTCAAGAATGTTAAGTTGGGGGAGGGGGGGATCCTTTTCCACTAACCCAGAGAGATAAGGAGGAGGTCTTAAGATGAGGTAATTTTGACTGAAGTATGAGACTCATTGTTTTCTGACCACACATTTGTACTCTGATATCCCTGCTCTGGAGATCAGACATACCTTGTGAGCTCACAATAAAATAATTTAAACATGCCTTAGTTTACGGAATATAATTACTAGATTGATTATCACCCTGCAAAAACCTAGATATGGCCTTTGAGGGCTGAAAACCTTTTCAAGAGGTTCATAAGTCTGCAAGGAGTTCTCCATCACCATGCCACCATAGGTCCATCCAGTACTGCACAAACGATCACGTTCTGAGGGGGCGGTAGCAGCTCAGGAGGTAGACTAGCCGTCTGGGACCCTCCAGTTCGATTACAGCCATCTGCTCTGCTTCGTTGAAGTGCTCTTGAGCAAGACGCTAATTTAGCCCAATGAGGAGTGATGAAAATGGTTGAAATGTCTGTTAACCTAATCCTGTTCAGCTGCTTCTAATTATGTGCTGTCTTTCTGTGTAGCTGTCAGGGTTCCTAGAAGGGAATGTTGAAGCAGAGGACATGTCTCCAAATCGATAGATTTACATGTTACGTGGGTCAAGGGTGACATTCTCTAGGTTGTACAAAAACACCAACTGTTGTGGCTTCATGGGCGCAGAGGCGCCTCAGCCCCATCTGTGTTACAAGGCCGCGGAACGGTCCGGAGAGACAGCTCTATCTGAGGAGACAGGGAGAAGTGGAACACCCCCCAGTCCTTAATACGTCCACTCAGTCTCACCTTCTTTGATTTAGGTTGGACAGCCATACAGACAGGCCAGCTGAACACTAGACTATATGCCAACGTCTTTTGTACGCTAAACCTTCTGTAATAAACAGCTTTTGATTGTCGCTCAAATCCCGTGTTGGAGATTCATTTGGAATACATCAGAAAAAGGACACTGGACTGTGTGGTATTTGAGAGACATTGGGTGCTGTCTTTTATTGAAACAAAACACAACGCAGAGCTAGACAAGGACATCATAAAAGACAACGAAAGTCAACAGGAGGCTAATACCAGCCGGTGTGTGAATGGGTGAATGAGAGAAGCCATTGTAAAGCTCTTTGAATAAAAGCGCTATATATGTGCAGTCCATTCACCATGAGATATCTGGTGCAGTTGTCCAGGATGGAGCAGAGCAGCCCAGGTTTGTTGTCATGTGGGATAATGTTAGTTTCCACCGGGCTGCTCTGGCCTGGGACTGGTTCACCAACCACCATACATAACTTCACAGGTGTATACACCGTTACCCCCTTACTCCTAACAGTCCAGGGTTGGATACTGAGGGGGGGGCAGTCCAGGATTGGATACTGAGGGGGGGGCAGTCCAGGATTGGATACTGAGGGGGGGGCAGTCCAGGATTGGATACTGAGGCAGGCACACAAATGAACACACTCTCTACAGTACCTCTCTCAGGTTACACAATGTTTATTAAAAAGGTTAATGAAAAAAAAAACATTCTGAAAAGTTTAAAATGCAGCTGTCCAGCCATCCAACCAACGCCAACAGTCACCAACAAATACATTTCCATCCGAGTTTGTGTTCCATGTCAGGTGCGCATCCACTGCTTTTAATATAATCTCAAATCCCCCAAAATAGCCTACTTATTCCAATCTCTAATTGTAATCTCAATCTGCGCTTCTGTGATAACAATATTATAGCCCATCATTACTACTGTTCATCTTATTATTTATTGTTGTATGTTGTAAGAGATACAGTTGTAAACCATGAACTCAACCAGGTTTATTGGAATTAATTTAAACAGTCGTGTAATCCAGGCCTAAGGCTATGGCTTCTCTCCTGTATGAACACGCTGGTGTTTCTTCAAATTTCCTGACGTAGTGAAGTTCTTTTCACACTGGTCACAGTGGTATGGCTTTTCTCCTGTATGAACACGCTGGTGTATCTTTAACTCTCCTGACGTAGTGAAGTTCTTTCCACACTGGTCACAGTGGTATGGCTTCTCTCCTGTATGAACACGCTGGTGTTTCTTTAACTCTCCTGATGTAGTGAAGTTCTTTTCACACTGGTCACAGTGGTATGGCTTCTCTCCTGTATGAGCACGCTGGTGCATCTTTAAGTGTCCTGACTGATTGAAGGTCTTCCCACACTGGTCACAGTGGTATGGCTTCTCTCCTGTATGAACACGCTGGTGTCTCTTCAACTCTGCTGACATAGTGAAGTTCTTCCCACACTGGTCACAGTGGTATGGCTTCTCTCCTGTATGTACACGCTGGTGTCTCTTTAAGTGTCCTGACATAGTGAAGTTCTTCCCACACTGGTCACAGTGGTATGGCTTCTCTCCTGTATGAACACGCTGGTGTTTATTAAAGTTTCCTGACATAGTGAAGTTCTTCCCACACTGGTCATGGTGGTATGGCTTCTCTCCTTAATGAACACACTGGTGCGTCCTAAGATTAGCCTTTAGACTGAAGTTCTTCCCACACTGGTCACAGTGGTACGATCTTGGCTTGTCAATGTCTCTCTGCCTCTGGCCAGGAGCTGCGGTGAGCAGGGTGTTGGAGGTGGTGAAAGGGAGTGATCAAGAGGAGCAGGATGGGAGAGTCTCTGGTCTGATCTCTCCGTTCCTTAGCAGAGAGATGTAGAGGTTGTCACGGCTGCTCTTGATGTGATTGTGGAGGGAGATCTGGGAGTTTTAGGAGAATTGGCACTCGGACCAGGAGCACACCTGGGGCAAGTCTGACATCACTTCTGGGATTGAGAGTGAAAGAGAGACACAAACATTAAAATGATTATCACACATTTAGTACAAGTTCAAATACTGTATAGGGTGATTATATGTAGCTAGTGAAGGGGGGGGGGGGACACAACCACATGACGACTTCAGATTGTGGACAGGAGAGAGAAAGATATGCAACAGGTTCCTCTGGCTGAGCTCGGAGGGAAAGCGACAGAGGAGAGAGAAAAAGAAGTGACAAAATCTAAATAGGAGAGAGGAGAGAAAACATGTAATACGTTGAAGCCCACGGTGTTAACTGAGTTAGCTAGAATAAGCTAGCCAGCACTCCTTAACTTATGTCAAGCTACCATGTTCCATGGCAACTAAGAGCATTCCATTCTGTTCATAGATAGCGCGGCTGCCTAATATCGGCAATTTGCGTGCCCCACAACAGCAATTTGCACAGGCGCCATTGCAGTGCATCACATACTGTCCCCTGTATCGTTGCATCCATGAGTGTCCTGAATTTCACGCTGTATGCCCACGTCTTGCCTGCTGTCTGGCACCATGGGAAAAAGACAGAGGAGAGAGGGAAGGCCGGAAGAGGAGAGCTACTTGGACAGCGGCTACTATTATGACTAGCAGACCTCTGGTTGTTTCAGCTTTAAGGAAAAGAAGTGGATGAGAGAGAGATGGAGGAGAAGACAGAGGGAAGGAGAGTCTAGGACAGCTACCTCTAGTGGTGCTCTTTTTGTCCCAGAAGTAGTCGAAGGAGATGCTCTTGTATCTGTACTCCTGTCCGTACCAGACCAGCAGCCGACAGCAGCGATACAGGATCCCTCCACGGTACTGAAACGCTACCAGGTTCTGCTCTTCCTCAGTACAGGCACAGTTCACATACCTAGGAGAAAGGGGGGATGGTTTCTTAAAAACAAACTGGTGAGGGAGGGAGAGATGGAAGGAAGGAAGGATGAAGGAAGAGAGGGAGGGAGAAAACCAAGTGGGTGAGATGTAGGGTCTGACTGTATGGAGGGAGGGAGGGAGGGAGGGAGGGAGGGAGGGAGGGAGGGAGGGAGGGAGGGAGGGAGGGAGGGAGGGAGGGAGGGATGGAAGGAAGGAAGGATGAAGGAGAAAACCAAGTGGGTGAGATGTAGGGTCTGACTGTATGGAGGGAGGGAGGGAAGGAAACTTTCAAGACTGGAGAGGTGGTTTATTTTGAGTGGGAGCAGCAGAATAGATTCTGGAAATATGAAAAAATTAACATGTGTTCATATTTCTTCACCTGATTGTAATGCCTAATTATTCTACAGTTTATACATGCAAAGATGGGTCCATCCCTGATCTCTAAAAAGTCCTATTCTGCCTATTTTTGTCCCGTTTAATTGTACATGAAATCTTTCCTTTAACATAGCCTGTAAGAGTCAAATTCAGGTTAATTGGGTCAATGCGTTGCTCCTCCCATGTTAATAGGAACTGATGATATTTAGGTAGGAACTCTCCTGTTGTTGGCTAGGTGTTGCTGCACGGAGGGAAAACAGCTTTTGACCACACACGCACTCACAAACATGCGTACCGGGTTGTTTGCTGGATTATTGGATTATTGATTATGGAAGGACAATAAATGGACCAAGTGTTCGCACAGCAGTTTATTGTCCGACTACTTTATCAACAAACACGGTAACGTAAAATGTGTCAATTAGATCAATCCGGAGCAGCAGCGCCATAGTGGCTTAAAGCACTAGGCTTAGCCTTCACGTAGCCTTTTTATTTGCATCTGATTGTATATAGGCCTCTGGATTCATTGAGAGTTGCTTCTCTATGAACTTCCTTCTATTAGTTCTATCACACAGTCCCTTATCATGTCTGGATCCTGCTGTTTCTGTCTCTCTAGTGGCATGCTGTTCAGCATTATGCTCATCTCTGGTTGCGTGTGCATCTCTCTCCATCTGTCTCTGCCTAGACGTATGCTTCTTAAAGGACAATGCTCGTTTTTGACAACCTGGACCTTATTTACGACATATTATAAGATGTTTGACTCACCGAGATCACTTTGGTGTAGTTCGGAGGCCTGTAGAAGAAATGTAAAATCCAGCGCGAGCCAGTATATCCATGTAATGGCGGTGATCGGGGCAACGGGAATGCAGCTTCTAAAAATCTATTTTCTGCCGCGAAACGGTTGTTTTCATCAATCTGTCTGGATGAATCGCTAGTTGTGCTTACATAGAGCATAACTGTTGTGGTTTTCACATGCCATGATCTTTAGAAACGTCTTTCGAAACGAAATAGCTTCCTCACTTGCTCCAGCACTTATGCGCACAGCGCGCAATCGTTGCTCCCGCACGCTGTGCGCATGCGTGCTGGAGCAAGTAAGGAAGCTATTTCGTGTCAAACGACGTTTCTTAAGATCATATTACAGAGGCATGGGAAATACAGGCCTATGCTCTCTATGTAACCACAACTAGCGATTCATCCAGACAGATTGATGAAAACAACCGTTTCGCGGCAGAAAATAGATTTTTAGAAGCTGCATTCTCGTTCCCCCGATCACCGCCATTACATGGATATACTGGCACGCGCTGGATTTTACATTTCTTCTACAGGCCTCCGAACTACACCAAAGTGATCTCCGTGAGTCAAACGTCTTATAATATGTCGTAAATAAGGTCCAGGTTGTCAAAAACGAGCATTGTCCTTTAAGAGCTTCTTTATCTCTGGTTGCTTGTGCGTCTGTATCTATCTGTGTAGCTCTGCTGGCTGGCTGCTCTGCAGCATGTTTAGTTCTGTCTGCTTGTGCGTCCCTCTCTGGGGTAGTTTTGTCCCTCTGCTACTTTCCCTTTTACTGTCTCTTCTCTTTTCTCACTAAATCCATGTCATAGTTGGACTGACAAGTAATTGACTAATTGAGCTGCTAAATGATTTCCTTTTTACAGGTTTTGCAAATGTCTTTTACAGTTTGGTTAAGGTGTTCAAACGTTTTGGTTTTTGCTTTGGTTGAGTGTGAAGTGACCCAAGTTCTCTTTTTATTCCTGCCGTTTACTTTCATCCATTCTTGGTCTTTAGTATTTTTAAATTTGACTTTTATTTAACGAAGGGAGCCCACTCTGGTCCAGCAAGGTCTGAGTTTTCCTGTAGTGTTGGCCCTTATCTTTGAACAGGTTTATGACTTTTAATCCTAATTCTCTTTTGATGTTCATCAGATGCATCTCTTGGCCTGTAGTCTTTATCAGATGTATCTCTTGGCCTGTAGTCTTTATCAGATTCATCTCTTGGCCTGTAGTCTTTATCAGATTCATCTATTGGCCTGTAGTCTTTATCAGATGCATCTCTTGGCCTGTAGTCTTTATCAGATTCATCTCTTGGCCTGTAGTCTTTATCAGATTCATCTCTTGGCCTGTAGTCTTTATCAGATGTATCTCTTGGCCTGTAGTCTCTTATTAGGCATTCCATAACCTCACACACACCCACATCTCAAGTACAACCCTCAGGCCATGCTGAGCTAAATTTTTTAGTGTGTTTTGTTTTATTTTCCAGAAGTTCTCAATGTCCTTTAATAGTGTTTGATGTTTGCATCCCACAATGGCCAGTGGTGATGGTATCCATTGTGTTCCTACTTTGTATTTCTGATTCAAACTTCTTAAACTAGAGTTTTTGTTTGAGAGTTTAGTTTTGCTCCAGGTCTGTGTCGGCCCTAGTGAGCACCTGGACCCAGGCACTCACACACACACAGACATACACCAGTCCTGGGCTCAGATCCCCTTCCCCTCACCCTAACCCGGGTGCGTATCCTTTTCCTACCCCGACCCTACCCCTGACCCCTGCCTCTATCTGGGCCCAGGCACATTCACGCACACACAGACATGTGTTTGCCATGTCTCTCCTATGATGTTATTAGCCTCTCTTACTCTGAAAATGTGTAATTTAATGTTATTTATTGCTTTATAAATGTTCTTAGCCGGTAGACAAACATACTCCAGGAGCTTGCTCGATCGCCTTGTTGAGAGGGGTCAGGGAAGAATTTTTGACAGCTCACTTATCTGGCCCCCGGGTGATACTGTTTTTTTTTTTCTTTCCTCTGGAATATGTAGGGGTGGGACGTCTGCCCACCTCCCTTGTTCTCTGTAAAGCACATTGTGTTGCCTCTTGGTCTGAAATGCGCTATACAAATAAAGCTTTGATTGATTGCTTGATTGACATAAACGTGAACTTGTTCATGGACGTGCGTAGGACAGAAAAGCACAACTGCGCAAGTACAAAAGTCCCCGGAAATAGCCAAATGACTACAAATGTAGCCAAGATGGCGCGGTTCAATAGGGTTTCACTTTAGATTTCGAATCCTGGGGGCTTGGGCTCCACCCTCCTATGGGCTCGCTCTCGCTCCTCACTGCTCAATCAATCAATCAATCAATCAATCAATCAATCAATCAATCAATCAATCAATCAAAGCTTTATTTGTAAAGCGCTTCGTCCCCACGAGTGGCGAAACCGCAAAATCCGACGCCAAGTGATGTAATCTAAGCAGTAGGTGGCGATATAACTTCAAAAGTAAAGGCCCTTTTAACCAATCAGAAGCCAGAGTCAATACCGGAACAGAAGCGCGGAAAGGCGGGAAATACGGAAACACAAACAACAATGGCGACTCACAGGGCAGAATCTTTTGTTTGGACAGATAGTGAGGTAGAATTGCTCCTTAATGTCACCAATGAATATAATGTAAACACAATAAAATAAAAAAATCTTTGCTCGTTCAGGCGCTTCTGTTCGTTGACCAGGTTAAGCAGCTGGATATGACACCCAAAGACTGCCGACAGCATGCTAATAAGTAGCAACAACATTTCTCTTACATTTACCATTTTACCTCAACCACTAGCACATACGCAACCGCTGAAACCGGAATTGGACTCCGGTTTCCGAACACGGTTTCAGGGCCCGAAAGCTTGGTTGCATGTGGACGAACAGAACCGCGAAGACAAAGGCACGGGTGCAAAAGTACACGGGCTCGTGTGATCAATGCATAGCTACTAAAACCCCCTCCCATGAATTAAGAACGGTCCCTAAGATCACGATTCATCAGCTAGCGTGTTGACTTGGCTCCAGGATTAAAACCCTTTAATGATTTTAAAGAACGAACCCTAAATGTATGAGAAATTCACTTTCTAAACCGAAGCCCCAAACCGTTGAGCTCGATTCTTAAATATAAAAGTTAACATACAACTTACCGAATTGAAGATTGTTGTATCCTACAGTGAAAGGTTGGTGAAGAGGTCGTGATGGAAACGTGTGTTTACTCTCTAAAAGAATTAAGAGCGTGTCTCTTGTTTTCTTCAGATGGATAAAAGGATATATTATTCCAAATCGTTACAGGCATGACAAACGGGGAAAAGGTCCCAAGGTAGAGAGAGACGGATTACAGTCACGGCTACTTGACTACTTCTTTTGAAAGCCCTTAGCCAATCGGTGAAAGCCGGGAACAATGACGCGTTGAAACTCTGATCTCTGCAGGCCGGAGACTTCGAGGGGGCGGGTCAACTGTCAATCAATTTTTACTTTGGCCAATCAGAGGCTGACAATCGTCTTGTCAATCAAAAACTCATTTCGCCTGAAACGGTTGTCAATGGCCGTGTCCGAAATGCATACTACCTGCTACATGCTATATAGTAGGCACTATATAGTATGCATACTGCATACTATATAGTACCTACTGTTCCACAAAACGCGTGTAGTATGCGAGAAAATACAGCATGCTACTCGAGTCATCCAGCGGAAGTGACGGGATACGATACTGTTTACTCCCGCGAAGCTGTGGTACAATTATCCGGTGTTTTCTGTGATCATTTTGTGTATTATCCACAAAAATGTAGCCTTTTCCTGTCATGGGATGTGCGGCTGCTGCTGCCGCCAGGAGAAGTCGTGTTCGCGCTGCAAGGAGAAGAGCCGTCATGAGATCTTCTCGACATGCTTGTAGTTGAGGTAAATATTGAACGTTAGCTTGCTAGCTACGCTAGTTAGCTAGGTTAGTTGATAGCCCCGCATGTGCTGGCTTGGGGCTAGCTATACTGTTACATTTGTACCAGGGATGTTATAGTAAATAGATTCTGAGAGGCAGGTAAGCAAAACAATAAAACTCCACTCATTTTAAAGAGGTGGGTAAACTGAGTTTACCTGGGTTTACTCATCACTACACGCCTGCTTTATAATGTTACATTTTAGCTCTACAGATAATGACATCTATCTATTATCATATTGTAAAGACAAGTATATGCCATACGCACAAATGAGTTCAAGTTTGCCCTAATAATATTCCCCCTGTAGGCTCACATGGAAGACAGAGGTCCTCACCAAGTCAACCTCCACGTCCCTGCTGAGGACCTATTTTGACGGCGCGGACACAAGGAGGGACTTCAGATTGTCAAAATCGACACAGAGGAACCTTGGTGATGGTCAGGAGGATGGGGCAAGACCATGGAGGTGCTAATAATAGCAATAACAATAATAATAATAATTCATTGCATTTAGAGCTTTTCTCAGTACTCACCCTTTACAATGGTCTTGTCATTCACACACAGGTGCTAGTCTTTGGAGGTAACATTACATCAGTCATTTAGCAGCCACTTTTGTCCAGCATTACCTTAGTCATTTATTTAGCAGACACTTTTGTGTGTCTGCTAAGCGACTTACAGTAGGCCTAATTGCATTTAACCATTTAAAGGTTGAAGACCTTGATGGTGGCATGGTCCTGCTGCTGCAGATCATCCCAACCCTGGAGATGGCCTCAGAAAGTGTCTCACAGCGGCAGCACCAGCACAAGCTGCCTGGATCGCAGCTCTTGGTGAGCACGACTACCCCCATCCTGCCATAAGTAGTCAGTCTATCAGTTCATGAGTGTGCTTTGCCTTGTTCCTTATAGACAGCCTTGAGGCTTTAAACACCGATCAGTTGGTTATAGGCAGCCTTGAGGCATTTGTTTAAATGTATTTGTATTTAAATGTATGTGTAACACTGTACATAGTAATCAGTTTAAGTATTTTAGGGGGAGACAACAGATCAGCGTTCTGTCAGTACCGTTTGCAAGGAAAGCTAATGATCTGACCAAATATAAACAAGTCAAAAGTATATTTGAAGACCATTGTGTAATAAAAATATCCAAGAAATGTTTATGGTTGTGTTTCTTCCATTATACATGTAAAGGTTACTTCTTGATGTATTAACATTTCAACAAAGTGTAATATCTACACATCAGACACATTGTCTTGATATGTGTACAGGTCATGTACAGTAACTTGGAAGGTCTTAACACAACACGCAGAGCGCTTTGGACATGTAACTCCCTTATCAAGTAGTCGTTAGTCAGACACATTAAACAGTGATGCTTTCATAACCGTCTCTGAAGAATTCCAATGAAGCATTGTGAACCAACATGTGTGTTCCGTCTTTTATGCCTAATTGCAAACTACAATGTCCATTAGGAATGTTCTTTTACTCTAATGACTGGTTTTAGGTATAGTGACATTTGTTCTTTTACTGGGAATACATTACAAGGAATGACACACAAACACCAATTTAATTCAAGAAAATACATTTAATAAAAAATAACAAAAACAATAATGGAACAAGATAAAACAGTTTTTTTTGACTGAGGCTTCTAGAAGCAACATCAGCCGGTCCTCCCTCTCCTTAAACAACCCCCTTTCCTCCCTCCACTCAGCCTTCATCTCTGCCTTCTCTCTCCCCCATTCAACATCAGCCGGTCCTCCGGCCAACTCTTCCCTGTTTACGGGGAAGAGAAACACCACGCTGAAAGGCTTGGAGTAAGTTAACTAAAGTATGCATTGTTGTTCAGAAGCAATCCAGCGGTCTGTTTACTTTGAATATTGATTTATGTAGGACCTACATCTTAGAAGCTGGGCTGCAGGGGACGACGGAGACAGCCTGGATAAAACACACAGAGAACCTTGTAGCCATGTACAAGGTGATTTTGATCTACAGGCTACATGATAGCAAATATATTGATAGGGACTCACAGTTTGTATGACACTAGAAAACTGTTATCTAACCTCATAGGACCTAAAGAGCCCCAGAACTGGGGTCAGCACAGAGGGAGGGGAGGCCACAGCCGCTTCGTGGAAGTGGTACGGGGTCTTGGAAGAGGCGATGGGGGCCACCCATGCGGCTGTCCTCCAGAGGATCATCGTCCCTGGTGTGGTCGTTGGTCCCTGTAATACATCCAGAAGTATTATGGGACAATGAATACTAATATATTAATATATGATATATGAACAGTTGAACTCGTTTAAATCACGGAATGAACAGACAATTGTTTAAACAACTTCAAGTAACGTTAGGCTCGGTGGCTTAGGTTAGCCATTTAACAACTCATCACAATTTCGACATTTCTTATACATTTCTTAAGCAATCATGGTCATATTACATGGAAATGTTACTCTGTTTGTCTTGATTCTAGCTATAATAACATTTAAGCTATGACATTAATACGTTTTGAGCAAGAGCCGTCTGAACACCTGTAACGTTAGCAGCCTATTAACGTTGGCTGGGCTAGCTAGCTAACGTAACGTCCACCACAGAGATCAATGCAAGCAGCTAGCTATCATGACGTTCTTTTTCGAAATGTCATTTCTACCCCACCTATATACACAAAACTGCATTTGTAGCTCTGTGTCGTTATAACTAAGATATCTGTCCGGAAAAATAATTTTTCCATCGACAAATTAAGTCAATACTTACATTTGAAAACTCCCGCTGCGGTCCCGGAGACCTCTTCGTTCGCCATCTTTTTTTATTTTTCTCACAGCCCAGTGACGTTTCACCTCTCGACTTCCGGAACAGTATGCTCTGGACTATGCTACATTTACGCCCATTTTTTCGCCGATTTCGCCTAATATATAGTACCTACTATATAGTAGGCGAAATACAGTATGCACAGTTTTGATGCAGCATGCTGCATCTCGCCTACTATATAGCAAGTAGTATGCAATTCGGACACGGCCAAGGTATTAAAGCTACTCTTAACTGGACTACGGTTATGCTTTGTTCTACACACACACATTCTGCGTGTCTCTCTCTCGTTAATTCTTTAAGTGTACAGTAGGTGGCACCAGTGTTCAACAGGAGTCAAGTCAGGGTGAAGTTAAATAAAATGTTTGTTTATCACGCAGTGTAACACATCACATGGGCCGTGTCCGAATTGCATACTACTTGCTATATAGTAGGCGAGATGCAGCATGCTGCATCAAAACTGTGCATACTGTATTTCGCCTACTATATAGTAGGTACTATATAGTAGGCGAAATCGGCGAAAAAATGGGCGTAAATGTAGCATAGTCCAGAGCATACTGTTCCGGAAGTCGAGAGCTGAAACGTCACTGGGCTGTGAGAAAAATAAAAAAAGATGGCGAACGAAGAGGTCTCCGGGACCGCAGCGGGAGTTTTCAAATGTAAGTATTGACTTAAATTGTCGATGAAAAAATTATTTTTTCAGACAGATATCTTAGTTATAACGACACAGAGCTACAAATGCAGTTTTGTGTATATAGGTGGGGTAGAAATGACATTTCGAAAAAGAACGTCATGATAGCTAGCTGCTTGCATTGATCTCTGTGGTGGACGTTACCTTAGCTAGCTAGCCCAGCTGACGTTAATATGCTACTAACGTTACAGGTGTTCAGACGGCTCTTGCTCAAAACGTATTAATGTCATAGCTTAAATGTTATTATAGCTAGAATCAAGACAAACAGAGTAACTTTTCCATGTAATATGACCATGATTGCTTAAGAAATGTATAAGAAATGTCGAAATTGTGATGAGTTGTTAAATGGCAAACCTAAGCCACCGAGCCTAACGTTACTTCACGTTGTTTAAACAATTGTCTGTTCATTCCATAATTTAAACGAGTTCAACTGTTCATATATTAATATATTAGTATTCATCGTCCCATAATACTTCTGGATGTATTACAGGGACCAACGACCACACCAGGGACGATGATCCTCTGGAGGACGGCCGCATGGGTGGCCCCCATCGCCTCTTCCAAGACCCCGTACCACTTCCAAGAAACGGCTGTGGCCTCCCCTCCCTCTGTGCTGACCCCAGTTCTGGGGCTCTTTAGGTCCTATGAGGTAAGATAACAGTTTTCTAGTGTCATACAAACTGTGAGTCCCTATCAATATATTTGCTATCATGTAGCCTGTAGATCAAAATCACCTTGTACATGGCTACAAGGTTCTCTGTGTGCTTTATCCAGGCTGTCTCCGTCGTCCCCTGCAGCCCAGCTTCTAAGATGTAGGTCCTACATAAATCAATATCCAAAGTAAACAGACCGCTGGATTGCTTCTGAACAACAATGCATACGTTAGTTAACTTACTCCAAGCCTTTCAGCGTGGTGTTTCTCTTCCCCGTAAACAGGGAAGAGTTGGCCGTCCTCCAGAGGGAGGACCGGCTGTTGTTAAATGGGGGAGAGAGAAGGCAGAGATGAAGGCTGAGTGGAGGGAGGAAAGGGGGTTGTTTAAGGAGAGGGAGGACCGGCTGATGTTGCTTCTAGAAGCCTCAGTCAAAAAAAACTTTTATCTTGTTCCATTATTGTTTTTGTTATTTTTTATTAAATGTATTTTCTTGAATTAAATTGGTGTTTGTGTGTCATTCCTTGTAATGTATTCCCAGTCAAAGAACAAATGTCACTATACCTAAAACCAGTCATTAGAGTAAAAGAACATTCCTAATGGACATTGTAGTTTGCAATTAGGCATAAAAGACGGAACACACATGTTGGTTCACAATGCTTCATTGGAATTCTTCAGAGACGGTTATGAAAGCTTCACTGTTTAATGTGTCTGACTAACGACTACTTGATAAGGGAGTTACATGTCCAAAGCGCTCTGCGTGTTGTGTTAAGACCTTCCAAGTTACTGTACATGACCTGTAGACATATCAAGACAATGTGTCTGATGTGTAGATATTACACTTTGTTGAAATGTTAATACATCAAGAAGTAACCTTTACATGTATAATGGAAGAAACACAACCATAAACATTTCTTGGATATTTTTATTACACAATGGTCTTCAAATATACTTTTGACTTGTTTATATTTGGTCAGATCATTAGCTTTCCTTGCAAAAGGTACTGACAGGAGAACGCTGATCTGTTGTCTCCCCCCAAAATACTTAAACTGATTACTATGTACAGTGTTACACATACATTTAAATACAAATACATTTAAACAAATGCCTCAAGGCTGCCTATAACCAACTGATCGGTGTTTAAAGCCTCAAGGCTGTCTATAAGGAACAAGGCAAAGCACACTCATGAACTGATAAGACTGACTACTTATGGCAGGATGGGGGTAGTCGTGCTCACCAAGAGCTGGGATCCAGGCAGCTTGTGCTGGTGCTGCCGCTGCGAGACACTTTCTGAGGCCATCTCCAGGGTTGGGATGATCTGCAGCAGCAGGACCATGGCCACCATCAAGGTCTTCAACCTTTAAATGGTTAAATGCAATTAGGCCTACTGTAAGTCGCTTAGCAGACACACAAAAGTGTCTGCTAAATAAATGACTAAGGTAATGCTGGACAAAAGTGTCTGCTAAATGACTGATGTAATGTTACCTCCAAAGACTAGCACCTGTGTGTGAATGACAAGACCATTGTAAAGGGTGAGTACTGAGAAAAGCTCTAAATGCAATGAATTATTATTATTATTGCTATTATTAGCACCTCCATGGTCTTGCCCCATCCTCCTGACCATCACCAAGGTTCCTCTGTGTCGATTTTGACAATCTGAAGTCCCTCCTTGTGTCCGCGCCGTCAAAATAGGTCCTCAGCAGGGACGTGGAGGTTGACTTGGTGAGGACCTCTGTCTTCCATGTGAGCCTACAGGGGGAATATTATTAGGGCAAACTTGAACTCATTTGTGCGTATGGCATATACTTGTCTTTACAATATGGTAATAGATAGATGTCATTATCTGTACACTGTAAACCCTGATTAGTACTATGAACTTAATTTTTTTTAGGAAACAGATTACCACAAAAAAATTAAGTAATTCAACTTAATTCTTTCAAGCAAGCAACAATTAATTATTTGAATTAAGCCACACTTAAATGTTTTGTATTACATGTACTCCATGCAATTGTGTGTGGCAATTCAATTAATTTGATTTGACATAACTCAAAATAAATGTGCCCAAATACACAATATATTTCATTTTAATATACTTTATTATTATGCTTTAACAGCACTTAACATTACTGGTGTCATTAAGTTGTGGTAATCAAAATATTTACTTTAATTAAACTCAAAAATGTTAAAATGGTACTCAAATAATTTGCTGAAACAGATTACCTAAATTTTTAAAAGTAGAACTAACTTAAATACATCCAAAAATTCCAACATATTGAGTTACGGCAACTCAAAAGGAAGTCAGTGCTCAGACACAAACAATTGGGAATAATGCATTTATTCACATTTAACAGTTCACAGTTTTGAGAACATTTAAAACTGGTAAAACCTTCAAAAAGAAGTGTGTGTGTGTACTGTATGTAAGTGTGTGTGTGTGTGTGTGTGTGTGTGTTTGAAAGAGAGAGAGGGGCACAGTCACGCTTGTTTCAGATGGGATTATTTTGAGATTATTTTGATTTAATAGATTTTTGATTAGTTTAAATTGTGTGCATTCAAAGTCAGTAAATGCTCGTAAGTGTAGCCATTTTCTATACATGGGAAAGCACCACCATATTTCCTTATAGGATAAGGCTAAACGTGAACATTTATTTACTTTAAATGCACATAATTTAAGCATTTAATCTGAATACATAGTGATATTTGGCACATAGTCTGAACCCTGGAAAAACCTTGTGGAGAATCTGTCTGTGATCACTTATTTTAGACTGCAAGTATAGTTTCATCTGTAAATGTTGGGGATAAAACCATCTCTATCACTTCTTTCAAATCCATTAGCACTACCCATGCTGCATCGCCTTCTGGAACTTTACTACCAACCATCAAAGGGAGTAGTCTAAGCACTGTGGCATTTTCTCTATATACTGTAGAGTATTATATAACATCTGTAGTCTAATACTCTAATATTCTAGCTGCAGATGTAGTCAAATACTCTAGGTGCAGAAGTAGTCTAATACTCTTATTCTCTAGCTGTAGTCTAATACTCTAATACTCTAACTGCAGATGTAGTCTAATACTGTTGCTGCAGATGTAGTCTAATACTCTAATACTCATTGATGCAAGGAACCAATTCAACAGGCATTTCATTTAAATAATCTAAACCAAAACTAGCGTGACTGTGCCCTTTTCAGCACAACGGGTATAATATGGATTAAAACACTTTCAAACCGAACTGGCTATGACCATACATAAAATACATTATGCACACCACAGTATGCACACCAACATAAAATGTATTATGAACTGTGCACACCATTTTCATGTGGCTGATTTAACTATCAAGGCACTTGAACAGCCTGTGTGGACACATGCCTTGTGTCACATTACTTTGTGTTTTTACAAAAGAAAATGAAAAAAATAAAGAATAGCTTAATTTAAATCCAACATTTCTGTCTCTGATTTAACTATCAAGGCACTTGAAAAGCCTGAGTGGACACATGCTTTGTGTCACATTATTTTGTGTTTTTACAAAAGAAAAGAAAAGAAAAAATATTTTTTTCTAATTAAAAATGTGTCTAACATACATAATGAGACTCTAGGCACTGTAGGTACAAAGTAATAAAAGTGCAGGTTTTGGTCAACATTTCAAACAGACAGGCTAACTCTAACATCAGAAATGCATTAGCCAAGATTCAATCTAATACTCTCTTGCTGCAGATGTAATCTAATACTCTGTAATACTCTAGCTGCAGATGTAGTCTAATACTCTTAATACTCTAGCTGCAGATGTAGTCTAATACTCTAATACTCTAGATGCAGATGTAGTCTAATACTTTAATACTCTAGCTGCAGATGTAGTCTAATACTCTAGATGCAGATGTAGTCCAATACTCTTAATACTCTAGCTGCAGATGTAGTCTAATACTCTAGATGCAGATGTAGTCTAATACTCTTAATACTCTAGCTGCAGATGTAGTCTAATACTCCAATACTCTAGCTGCAGATGTAGTCTAATACTCTAATACTCTAGATGCAGATGTAGTCTAATACTCGTAATACTCTCTTGCTGCAGATGTAGTCTAATACTCTAATACTCTAGATGCAGATGTAGTCTAATACTCTAATACTCTTGCTGCAGATGTAGTCTAATACTCTTGCTGCAGATGCAGTCTTATACTCTAATACTCTAGCTGCTGATGTCATCTAATACTCTAATACTCTTGCGTTAGATTCAATCTTCCACACAAATTATTGCAACCACACAGATATTGCAAATAGAAACATATTCTACATGACGGTATACTTTGTGTTTTTCCTAGTGAAAAGAAAATGTCTCCCCGTGTCTTTTACTGTTATCAAATTCACATATATTCTTCATATTCACATATCACATCCACATATTCACATATCACCTTGCTAAAGGAGAGAGAAGGACTGTGTGCATTCGGCTCAGCCCTAGCTTTGACAGAGGCCTAAAGCATTACTCTGGAGCTGTTAGGTCATTTTTTAGAGACTGGAGCTTGGGTTTCAAGGGTTTCCCATCATCCAAGCCCATCAGGACTGTTTGGATGAATTCAAAAGTGTGGGTCATCCCCTTGGGGTAACTCAGGTGCAAGGCATACACCAAACCAAACAAAATCTGAAATGCGTCAGTCAATGTGGGAAGATCCCTTGCTACAATGTCACCTTCAAGAACAATGGCATAGCTTGACCTTGTTGAGTTGACAACGGTGAGAAGAGCGACAGAAGCCTCTGCAACATCTGGCTCATCGGACTCCTCCATCTGAAATCAAGACAAATGTTTTAACAAGAGAACCACACAGACTGTCACTGAGCCTCAAAACATCAACACTGGGGAGCAGATGTATCCTAGACATATCCTACACATAAATGAGCAAACTGTCTATCACTGTCTGTTTTCATTTTCATCAGACATCGTCGGCCTGACATTTTGTAATTAGGGCTAACTAAATGGCAAATTAGTGATAATTAGTACCGTATTTTCCGGACTATAAGTCACACTTTTTTCATAGTTTGGCTGGTCCTGCGACTTATAGTCAGGTGCGACTTATATATCAAAATATATGTTACGGTGGACATTCTCCGACCTCGCGGACCAAAGTCCAACCGTATGCAAAACCTCTGCGCAGCCGGGTGGTGGGAGAGGGCTCCGGGGCTGCAGCTGGATACTATTGCATCTATGCATTGCTGGAAGCGGAAGCGCTCGGCAGATGTTTGTTTACAACTTAATACATCCATGGTTTACAACCACCGTATGAGAGGAACTCTGTGTTAATTGATGAATGAATGAAAAATAAATCTCCGGAATGTACATCTCCGTTTCAAGTGCTTCATTCATAACTCCAGACGTTAACGTTACCGTACGAAAGCAAAGTCTGTTATTTGATTGTGTGCATGCACTCATGAACACAGTTCACATTTCTCAAGTTGTCATTATGCAAATAATATTCTAAAAGCTTTGAACAGCAACGTGGATGCCCCTTCTGAGGTGTCACATAAGCCTACGGTAGCATCCCTGCGCACAAGTTTTGCATAGGCTACGGTTAGACTTTGCTAGATTTACCGCAAGGTCGGGAATTGTAAGCATTTCCCGGTTAATGTGCACAATCCGGGAGATGTGAGAAATACTAACCAACTTCTCACATCTACCGCAAGGTCGGGGATTGTGCACATTAACCGGGAGATGTGAGAAACGCACCTTTCTCCTACATTAGATGCGACTTATAGTCCAGTGCGACTTATATATGTTTTTTTCCTCTTCATGACGCATTTTTTGACTGATGCGACTTATACTCTGGAGCAACTTATAGTCCGGAAAATACGGTAATCAGTCATGTGAAATAAACCTGAAATATATAAGGAATACAGAGGATGCGAGGACATGCAAGTCTAAGTTATCAGAGATAACATAACAAAGCGAACATGTCTCTTCCGCCATCTTGGATCACACTTGTGCGGCACTTGCCATGAACACGTCTCCTCTGCCATCTTGGATGATAGCACTACCCACAGTAGCCAGCAGGTGGCACGTGCACATGCTATACAGTAGATTGTATAGAAGATAACTATTACGCACACATATCGACAATGCGCATGGGAGAGCAGTGAAGAGAGAGGTCACCAATTGTGTGTGCCAACGGGTATCAGTACTACTGTATATAAAACCCTGGAGGTGCAACAAAACTTACATTCCAGGTCTTGAAGAATTGGGAGTCATCTTCACATAGAAACACAGGGAGGGCACGGAGGGCAGTGGTGCGTCTGGAGTTTACATCAAGGTGCTCCTAGCAAGAGATGCATACGGTGTTTGAGTTTCTGTACTAGTGTTATATACATTCACACTTGACATAGATGTACCACGTCATCATATTGTCCTCTGGCTTACCTGAAGATCATACACCTTTAATAGGGCCATCAAAGCCTCTGCTGTCTTTCCACTACACGCTGCCTTCTGCCGGTACAAAGTCATGAGGCGTGGGGTGTGTGTGTCCAGCTCGCTATAAAAGCGGTTCCTTAGATTGATATTTGTGATCCTTTGAAACTCCGAACAAACCTGCACAAAACATGAAGAAAAACACACCATCACAAATGATGTTATATCCTAAAGCCACATAAGGCTCACTAACACAGTGTCAACAGATTTGATTTAGTGCCAACAGATTTGATTCAGATTTGATAAAGTTGAGGAGCCAGATGTTGATTTAGCACACAACACTGTGAATGGTGTATTTAACCATACTAGATTGATACACAGTTAAAAAGACAAAGAGTGAGTGAGCTATACTGAATGAGTGCTTACCTGCGACTCTGTTCGAAGAGCAGGCCAATTCTCCAGGATCTCTTTCACTGGTGGGCTGTCGCTGACAATTTCCTGTCGACGGAGAGCGAAGGTCATCTGCATCAGCTTCTCTATAAGTGTTAGGTTTCTCTCAGTCTTTGCGATTTCTTCGATGATTTGCAGTTTCAGCCGTTGAAGACTGGTGGGATCTTCCCCTTTCGGAAAGTTTGGCAGGTAATTTACTTCGGCTCGTCTGGGTCTCTTGATGTTCGAGTGTGGTGATTCTCGCTCCGGGTTATTTCTGCTCCTCTTTCCTGCATTCACTGCGACCTCTGGGCACCCTGCTTTGCTCAACTTGGTACGGTAGTTTCCCATTTTAAATTTAAGGCTGGTCTTCCATCCATCAAAGCCAGTCCTACTGCCTGACTCTCTGAGACATGGGTGAGTGGTTATGAGAGCCTCAGCTGCCTTACCAATTTCTTCTCCACTTGGGTATGCCTTGAAACTATAGATGGTTGCAGCCATATTTTCAAGAATGTCATGCCTTTGGGATCTTGTCACTGTAGTCGTCTTTCCAGTGTTGTCAAAAGCAGTGTGTCCCTGTCGAAGCTTGAACTCTACCTCATGGGAGAAAGTGGGAACTGGAAATGAATCTGGCCACTTCTTGAGGCGGTCTGGGGTGGATGACGTAGTAGAGAGTATTTCTGTGTCTGCAGTTGAGTTTGAGCTTGCATCACTGTCTGACCTAACTACTTTAATCACAGCTTTCTGTGGCAGCTCCTCAATGTCGTCCAGAACACACAGCTGTCCATCAAAATCTGGGTCTTCATATTGAAGAGTAAAGTTGAAATCAAAGTTAAATTTATCTTGCACGAGTTTCTTCAACTCATCCACAGACTGAGGGCGGGAGGCAATGGTCATCTTTCGTGCAATGTCTGTTGTAATGTGGACACGAAGTATCATGGGGTTGTGTGGAGGTACCGCCATCTGAGGGAGAGAGAAAAAAAGCAGCATATTACGGTGGGGTCAGTTTCCAGTGCAATATGATGTGCGAGCTCACAACGGTTTAATTTTAACTATCTCAGCAACTGTTCTGGGAAAAAGTCTGATTAATCAGTCCAAAATTCTATAAGCAACTCATGTGAACACCCTAATCGAAATAGTCTTATTTAGAATAAGGCCAATAGTATATAAACTCGGGTAAATTAATATCAAATGAGCGTGGAACCGTGGGGAACTCACCGTACTCACTGCAGTGGAATGAATCTCTTGGGGGTCAGTAGCAGTCTCCCTCCAATAGAGTATGCAGAGAGGGTTACGGTGTCATTAAGGTCTGATAATGAATGGACAGAGAGGTTGCTTGAGTAAAGTTCATAGGAGCGAAGATGCTCCACATAGCATGACCTATACTTCCTACAAAGAAAGTTAACATTGTTGTTAACAAGGAAGATCTGCTCAATCTTGCAAAATTGAGGGAGTCCACCATCCATTCCCACAGACACATACATACCAACAGAGTAATCAGTGCCATCCACAGTAACCTTTGATGTGCTGTATATTGTGTTGCTGTCTGTTTCTTGCTCAACAAACGTTCTTGCTACTTCAGGTAGTGACGCAACCAGGACAGAATTAACACTTGATGTCTGTGTATGTGGTTTGAAGAATGATGGTGCACTTAGGTAATATGCCACCATATGTTGATGCCTGGTAGCCAGTGTTTTTAGCACATTCTTGAAGTTGTGTGTGTGATGTATGACGTTTTTGAAAAAACGGTGTTTCCCCTCAAAACGCATAGTCCAGAGGTGTACAAGAGGCCCATACCGTCTAATGAGCTCTGGGTAGTGCTCAACATAGTGGTGCTTGGGACGTAGTCTGAACTCTGGAAAGACCTCGTGGAGAATCTGTCTGTGATCACTTATTTTAGACTGCAAGTACTGGATAGTTTCATCTGTAAATGTTGGGGATAAAACCATCTCTACCACTTCTTTCAAATCCATTAGCACTGCCCATGCTGCATCGCCTTCTGGAACTTTACTACCAACCATCAAAGGGAGTAGTCTAAGCACTGTGGCATTTTCATGTCCATTTCCACCGATAGTTCTTTTGGCAGCAAATGTCTTTGGGACTGGCTTTGGTTTGTCTGCTTTGTCAGTATACTGATATGGAAATGAAGCTATTTTCTCATTTAGATACTCAAGAGTGAAATACTTCAGATCTATCATCTTATTGATGCAAAGAGCCAGCTCAACAGGTACAATACCCTCAAAAAGGTCATGAAGCACATCAGGAGGAAAACCAGTGGTTGGGTGAAAATATTCCAAACTCTGGCGCAATACACAATCTGCCTTCACACCAAACTGGCTCTGACCATCCCCATTCACAACACTCTGCACAATAACATCATGGTCTTCTTTTGTTCTTAACGAAAACTCTCCCTCTGCAACCTCATGTGTCTGAAACTGGTCTCGTGTGGCTGTACAGAATCTACAGACATATTCAGCACTGAAGGACTCTATAAAGCCAGCCAACCCATGGGCCCCCAGATTGTCAGCTGCAACGCAAAAGACAGTGCCCTGAACAGACTGCCCAATGGACTCAATGAACACACCATTATGTTCAAGAGTGCAAATATCTTGCAACAAAGGTCTTAGCACACTTCCATAACTGCACCTCTTAAGGTCGGGCACCTTGCATAGGACTGCCAGCTGAATTACATGCGAGGCTGATCGGTATTTACTAGGGAGATTGGCAAGAACCCAATAAACAGCACAGATTTTGTGGATTTTCCGAGACGTTCCCAAAGGATTTGCAAGTTCTAGCTCATCAATATACAAAAGTAAAGACAGTTTAAGCTCTCCCGTGGACAACAATGCATTCTCATTGAAATACGAGCCATCTGCATGTGACATGTAATGACCAGGCTGAGAAACATTTCATTCTTGGATTTTTCTCAGAATATCAGTGTGTTTAAACATTTCCTGAATCATCTGAAGGATTGGTACATACACTGCTGTGTGTCCATGGGGATCTATGGAATACTGCACTGGACGTACAATAGGATAATTTGTCTCAACAAACGTTTTCCTTCGTTTACAAGTTGACAACTCTGCACCCCTTGCAGTTGCACTGGCAAAAACATTACTGGCCATGACTGCATTAACAGCATCATTAAGGGTTTCATCGCTAATCGTGTGGCCGTGCTTCAATAGTACATTACTGAGAGCTTCCTTCACCAGAGGTTGTGACAATGAAAATACGTGACTTAAGTGCTCAACTATTTCCTGTGTAGCTGTATTAGATACATTAAGGACAGTTTGCATTTTCAGGAATAGACCAGCCAGATTATGCTGCAACTGAGCTTGCAACAGGCTAGTGTCACACTCACTATGAGGGGCATCAAGTGCTTCTGCACTTTCAGTGGCACACTCTTCATCAGGGTCAACTAAGTTAGCGACTGGGGGAGTGTTACCCTCTACGCTGGAAATTACATCCCTGAAATCAGAACTAACACCTTCTGTGTGATACCTACTTTTGTGGGTATTAAATGAGGAGTACACATTAGTGCGATAATCACAATTCTTGAATGGGCATGCTACCATCTCATGCTGTTTTAAATGGCTCCTTAGATGTCTTAAGAGTGTTGCTTCTGAGAATGGTTGCTGAAATGCACATATGGGACAGGTAAAAGTATTAGTATCTTCCTGACCTACACCATCTCTGGACGTCAGAGGGTGCAATCGTGATATATGTATTTTGAGTGCATTGAATGTCTGAAAAGTGCACAAGCAATCATGATAGAGACATGGCAGTGGACTAATTTTTGAATAATGGCTGTGCTGCACTCGATAGTGCCTAAGTAACTTTGCTCTGGTTTCCACAGATACAGCACACAACTTGCACTTCCACTCCATTGAAAAAAATGAAGACTTTACAGACCTAGTTTAACTTGACCACTATATACAGTAGGTTGGCACCTACCTGTACTCATCTACATCTACAAGAGGGGGGGGGGTCCTCATCCCCATCCTAATGATATGTGTGTGTGTGTGTGTGTGTGTGTGTGTGTGTGTGTGTGTGTGTGTGTGTGTGTGTGTGTGTGTGTGTGTGTGTGTGTGCGTGTGTAGGTGCTCCCACCTGTCTGAGCTGGGCTTGATCTAAGAAAGACGATGTGGAGGATGAGGATCACTCAGTCAGTCACTTCCAAAGGGATGGATGAAAATACTGGTGAATGAGAGAAGTAGAGAAGGAGGGAGAGAAAGAGAGAAAGAATTTAAACAAGTTGAAATTTCTTCAAGACATTCAAATTTCATATTTTGGCCTAATTGAAACTAGATAAAATTGCTAACAGAAATTGCAGGTGTATATACACAGGGACATGCACAGATAGACACGAGGTGGTGCTAGAGCACCTGCCCTTTGCCCTCTGGACAAGGCAAGTGCCCTTTTGAAAGTTACTTCTTTTTTCTTTTTTTTTTACAGTGTAGGCCTACTGTATGTGGCCCATGGTGACATCGATCAATTCTCGATTAAAAGCGTGTAATAATGCCCCAAAATGCGTTGTAATTTTGCCAGACCCCCCCCCCCACACACACACACACACGTACCTGCGGCACACCCGTGCCCCTCCCCTCCCTCTCTTCCTTTGTCGACAGTAAATGCGAAAAGAGGATACAAACGGAGGCGCGCTGCAGCAGCACTGCACACACGTCTCCTCCCTTTCCTTTCCCCATCCAGAGTGCCCGAGTGATGACAGCTAACCAGACAGGTAACAAATAAACAAAACAAGTGTATTGTTTGCCCCCTAAGCCTCAGTTGCCAAACTATAACTTGCATTAATTTGTCTCTGTTGTGAAGTAGGCTAAGTCTCATACAGCGCCAAACAGCTGAGCCTAAATTAGCCGACTGCCCACCTGCTTAACATGCTAGCTAGTCATAATCAATTAATGGATTTAACGTGACCACCACACGACCAATGTCGGTAGAATTTGTTGTTGGTACAGCATGTGAAGCTTAAGCTATCAGTATAGCCTACTTAAGCTGAATATTTAGTAGTATGTAGTAACCTTAGGCTTACAGGGCTGCCAAACACGCATTTCAGCCTCTTCTCGCGCTCACACGCCACGCTTCACAATTCTCACGCGGAGAAATGAGCAACCCCTACATACTAGAGGCCCATAGCCAGGGGTGGATCGAACAAATCGATTACCCCCCCCCCCCCCCCCCCCCGTCAACAACTCGCGCGACAATCAAAATAGCCTACAAATTATCTGGCAGCAAGCCCCCCCCCCCCCCGCCCCCAACCAACATCTCGCAGCGCAAGGTGCCCTCATTTTTCACTGAGCACCTGCCCCCCAAACTGTCTGTGCACGCCACTGTATATACATAGTAGTTATAGTTTGTAACATACCTTTCTAACACAGAACTTCTGTCACTGTCTAGACTTGTAGCCTTCTGAGCCTGTAAGAGACACACACACAAAGCTACAATCTCCAATCCAAACATTAACAATGGACAGGCCCACCACATAATACAAAATCTAAGACAGAGTACATATAGAGCACTTTAGGAATAATACGCAGCATTTTCAAACTTCTTACCAAATCAATGTCACCAAGATGGCGAGAGCTAGCACCAGGCAGAAGCTTCCGACGACAATTGCAGGTAGAGAATTGCAGGTACTGAATTCAGTTGACATGCTGCAGTCACCTGTCCTGCCAAGTAAAATGCACGTGAGGAAAGCCACTGCAAGATGATAATTTCACATTGATTTCACGAAATTATAAACCGTAATTTCACTCCCTTTTTTACAGTATAATTCCTGATGTGCAATTGTTGTATATGACTGATTATAGCTTGTCAATCGAGCGCGCTTTTTTTCCAATTGCTGCTAGCACATGGGTAGGATTGTTGGTTAGTTGGATAGCTAGCTTGCTAGCTAGCTAATACACGCAAGCTAGATACTACCAAATACAGCAGCAAACACTAGCGGCAATGTCGTACAGGGACAGCTGTCCCAACCAAAGAGACTAGAATCATATTCTAGTTTCTGTCATAACTTTACTCCCGAGGAGAGCTTCTAGCTAATCAACTAACGTTAGCTTAGCTAGCAAATCCAAGTTCAGCTTGCAAGAGCTAGCTAACTGGCTCGACTCGCACTCAATGCGCCCATCACCTAAGTGTAACGTTACCTATAAACTATAAACCAAGCGAGTGACGATACTGCAAAACAGTTATTTCACCAAATTAAATAATCCGTAATTTTACCCTCTTCCTAATTCTTGATGGCACAAGTGTTGGATACACAGTCTAACCCTAACCCATACACAGGCAATTTCTTGACAGACAAGCGGCTAGCGGGCTCGACTCTCACACGATGCTCTTATCGCCAACCAGGTTAACATTGCACTTAACGTTAACAGTAACCCTTCATATACTGTTGTGATATTATCATTAAACTGGTCAATGATAAAATAAAATGGAGGTAAGGATTCTTATAGTAAGGATTCTTACCTTAACTGTTGTGTATTCTCCCAAGGCAAAACGTGGCTTCTTTAACACCAAAAAATGGCGGTTGAAAATATCCGAGAAGCACGTACAGTGGGTGTTGACCGGGGTGTTGACGCACATGACGCGAGGCACTTTACTCTATTAATATGATTCTAATGTACACATATAATCATTTGTACAGTATATAGTTCAGTTTAATGAAATGATACTTGAACGTCGCTGCTACCCGATGCATTAGAGTCAGATACACTTATTCACAGGTTTTGAGTTTAGGTGGCTCAGTTTTTTTTATTGACGGTTACTGTTAGGGTTTACAGAGCTAAAATGTAACATTACAAAGCAGGCGTGTAGTGATGAGTAAACCCAGGTAAACTCAGTTTACCCACCTCTTTAAAATGAGTTGAGTTTTATTGTTTTGCTTACCTGCCTCTCAGAATCTATTTAATATAACATTCCTGGTACAAATGTAACAGTATAGCCCCAAGCCAGCACATGCGGGGCGATCAACTAACCTAGCTAACTAGCGTAGCTAGCAAGCTAACGTTCAATATTTACCTCAACTACAAGCATGTCGAGAAGATCTCATGACGGCTCTTCTCCTTGCAGCGCAAACACGTCTTCTCCTGGCCGCAGCAGCAGCCGCACATCCCATGCCAGGAAAAGGCTACATTTTTGTGGATAATACACAAAATGATCACAGAAAACACGGATAATTGTACCACAGCTTCGCGGGAGTAAACAGTATCGTATCCCGTCACTTCCGCTGGATGACTCGAGTAGCATGCTGTATTTTTTCGCATACTACACGCGTTTTGTGGAACAGGCATGCAGTATGCCTACTATATAGTGCCTACTATATAGCAAGTAGCAGGTAGTATGCATTTCGGACACGGCCCGTCTCTCTCTACCTTGGGACCTTTTCCCCGTTTGTCACGCCTGTAACGATTTGGAATAATATATCCTTTAATCCATCTGAAGAAAACAAGAGACACGCTCTTAATTCTTTTAGAGAGTAAACACACGTTTCCATGACAACCTCTTCACCAACCTTTCACTGTAGGCTACAACAATCTTCAATATGGTAAGTTGTATGTTAACTTTTATATTTAAGAATAGAGCTCAACGGTTTTGGGCTTCGGTTTAGAAAGTGAATTTCTCATACATTTAGGGTTCGTTCTTTAAAATCATTAAAGGGTTTTAAGCCTGGAGCCAAGTCAACACGCTAGCTGATGAATCGTGATCTTAGGGACCGTTCTTAATTCATGGGAGGGGGTTTTAGTAGCCTATGCATTGTCCACACGAGCCCGTGTACTTTTGCACCCGTGCCTTTGTCTTCGCGGTTGCCACTGTTCGTCCACATGCAACCGCGCTTTCGGGCCCCTGAAACCGTGTTCGGAGTCCAATTCCGGTTTCAGCGGTTGCGTATGTGCTAGTGGTTGAGGTAAAATGGTAAACGCGAAAAATGTTGTTGCTACTTATTAGCATGCTGTCGGCAGTCTTTGGGTGTCGTATCCAGCTGCTTAACCTGGTCAACGAACAGAAGCGCCTGAACGAGCAAAGAATTATTTTTTTGTGTGTTTACATTGTATTCATTGGTGACATTAAGGAGCAATTCTACCTCACTATCTGTCCAAAAAAAAGATTCTGCCCTGTGAGTCGCCATTGTTGTTTGTGTTTCCGTATTTCCCGCCTTTCCGCGCTTCTGTTCCGGTATTGACTCTGGCTTCTGATTGGTTAAAAGGGCCTTTACTTTTGAAGTTATATCGCCACCTACTGCTTAGATTACATCACTTGGCGTCGGATTTTGCGGTTTCGCCACTCGTGGGGACGAAGCGCTTTACAAATAAAGCTTTGATTGATTGATTGATTGATTAATTGAGCAGTGAGGAGCGAGAGCGAGCCCATAGGAGGGTGGAGCCCAAGCCCCCAGGATTCGAAATCTAAAGTGAAACCCTATTGAACTGCGCCATCTTGGCAACATTTTTAGTCATTTGGCTATTTCCGGGGACGTTTGTACTTGCGCAGTTGTGCTTTTCTGTCCTACGCGCGTCCATGAACAAGTTCACGTTTATGTCAATCAATCAATCAAAGCTTTATTTGTATAGCGCATTTCAGACCAAGAGGCAACACAATGCGCTTTACAGAGAACAAGGGAGGTGGGCAGACGTCCCACCCCTACATATTCCAGAGGAAAGAAGAAAAAAAAAACAGTATAACCCGGGGGCCAGATAAGTGAGCTGTAAAAAATTCTTCTCTGACCCCTCTCAACAAGGCGATCGAGCAAACTCCTGGAGTATGTTTGTCTACCGGCTAAGAACATTTATAAAGCAATAAATAACATTAAATTACATTTTCAGAGTAAGAGAGGCTAATAACATCATAGGAGAGACATGGCAAACACTGGTGTATGTCTGTGTGCGTGAATGTGCCTGGGCCCAGATAGAGGCAGGGGTCAGGGGTAGGGTCGGGGTAGGAAAAGGATACGCACCCGGGTTAGGGTGAGGGGAAGGGGATCTGAGCCCAGGACTGGTGTATGTCTGTGTGTGTGTGAGTGTGCCTGGGTCCAGGTAGAGGCAGGGGTCAGGGGTAGGGTGGGGGTAGGAAGAGGATACGGACCCGGGTTAGGGTGAGGGGAAAGGGTGTACTGGGCCCAGGCCTAAAGCCGGAAGTGGACTGGTGTATGTCTGTGTGCACGTGTGTGTGTTAACTAATTGCTACGACATATGTGAAATGCAATGAAATGAAAGCCGGCTTGCATATTAACCTTTTTTTGTCAAATATATCCATTGGAGACATTATTTTTTATCCAAACATCTTAGTTTAAACAGGTTAATTATAGCTGAACATGTTTTGTTTGCCATTAGATGGTATTCATTCCGTTCACGATAACGTTATTGCAGCTAGGCTGAATTCCTCCAGGGAGCCAGTGACAGGCGAGTTGAAAAGCTTCACTCCCCATCAGCAGGAGCTTTGGCTGCATCTCGGATAACCCGCTGAGTTCGTGGCTGCTATTTCACATTCGCCCTTGATCAATCCCAATACCGATCCATGGTAATAATGAATCAAATGGTAGATGTTAGATCATCTGGGAGAAAGTCTGTATAATTGTGTAAGTTGCATTTCCTATCACTGGAATGCTTGGATATTTATATTGTAACAATTTTTTTTTTTTATTGCGACATGCCACGCTATTTAGTGGCGCAGTGTAAAAAGGGAGCAGAGAAGTGTACCATACGTTTGAAAGCTCAGAGACAAACTGAGACCCACCAGGAAATACCAGTACGCCTATAGGATAGGCGGAGCATTAGTCCCCTACCTAATCTAAAATAGTGGTGATTCTCCAACAGAAAAGAGCAGAGCTTTTCAAATTGGGGAGGGCTATCTGCTCACTAGGGCAGACACAGACCTGGAGCAAAACTAAACTCTCAAACAAAAACTCTAGTTTAAAGTCCAGGTTAACCCATTTCAAATTTTTGTTATGAGCTTCACACACCACAGGAAAACATGTCATTAACCACCCAGCCAAATCTGAGTGATTAAAAATGTCGATAAGTACATAAAATAAGGCTTCAAAATCGGTTAAAAATCAGCAGCATTCTCTGGTCTGAGACTGTGGGGGCGTGTCTGCTGAAAGCACCGAAGCCACACCCAATTGCGTGGGGAGGGGGTGTGGAGGGAAGAACCTGTCAAATAGTACCGTTCTCTGGTCTGCATATTGTCACACTGGCACGCCGTCTCTTTTGTGGTAGGAAGGCACAGCTTTGTGAAAACAGAGAGGAGTTGAAATTACACTTGTCTAATGAGTCAAACGCACAGATGCTTCCTCCTAACCTACCTCCTGACAAACAACACAGGTAAAACTGTAGCTTCTCTATACCAACGCGCCAGTGTTACTGCCCTTAGATGCAAAATACAAAAACAGGCTACGAGGAATGTATAAGTCTGTCCCTATTTTCTCCCTGCCACCTCCGGACCCATTCCTATCCCTCCCAGGCGATCCTGTCGTCCCTTGGGATCAATGGAAAGAGTTGTTTAAAATGTACCTTTTAGCCACTGGCTTGAACAGCGCTGATAGCGCGAAGAAGCGTACACTACCGGAGTTGATAATCTGGACAGACTCATCCACTCTCGTTGGCAATGTTATGTGTGAGAATAACGAGCACTCGGCTTCAACTTTCCCTCTCATATCTAACAGAACTGGAATGTTCAGCCAGTAGCCGCCGAGCACCGCTTCACTGGGAGAGGGTGCGTCTTTCTCCAGCTGCAGCTGGTCTACCTAACCATCCCCCTCGCTCCCGCCTCCCGGTCTCCCGCTGGAGAAATATACTGTAACCATTACCGGTGAACCCATACGCACATCAGGTGCCACAAATATGGCAGGCAGTTTCTGTATAGTTAACGCTTATAGTCATAATATATAATCCGTAACGTTATTTGGTGGGTGGTCGCCTGGTCGGTGCTGCTAGCTATGTTAGCTAGACTAAGGTTATATACACACTCCCATCTGCAACAAACTACATAGCTAATGTTAGCTATAATTCCTCCTAAGATTACATATAATTCATCATAGCTGACATTACCACATAAATGTCAAGACATATTTTGTAGATTAACGTAGCAGTGTATTTTCCTATTGCTTACGTTACCTAGCTAACGTTATAACGTTAATTAGCTATAAGCACACAAGGCAGCGGTATCGGCACCAAAGGTTGATGCGACAGGAGGAGAATGGAGGCCGGGGAGGGAGATGGTTGACAGGAGGAGAATGGAGGCCGGGGAGGGAGATGGTTGACAGGAGGAGAATGGAGGCCGGGGAGGGAGATGGTTGGCTTCACCGAATTCACCAGGACCAGTCGTGAGTCCGATAAACCCAAAAGCCTCATATTATAATTGCAGAAGCTTTCGGGAGTGAAATGTTTGCTGCAGAGGCGGACGCTAGCGGTGACAGACTCCTCTGTAACACCATGGCTCTTCAAAAATGCTAACCATTTGCTTCTCATTTCAGCTTTACTCGGGAGTTGAAAGAAGGAGACCTTATCATCCCATTCCTGCTGGCATCCAGGAAGGATGCATTTTCGTTTAGTTTTATGCATAGGCATTGCTTACTAAGAAAAACTAGCTAATTCTAGACTGCTGGTTAAAACTAGCTAATTCTAGACTCAAGATTGAGCAGGAGAACCGAAGATTCAAATCCGTTCTAGCTTTATATAGTGTTAGGGCGGGGATATGCTAAGAACACCGCTCTACGTCAACAAGTACCGTTTTAAGCCCGCCCAGAAAATCCAGAAATCAAAACTGGTCAAAAACACAAAACTGGTCTAACTTCACAATTCAGTACTACACATGGTTCATCCCATTTTTACATGTTATCAGCAATGCATCACTAACACATAGAATGTGTTTTCAAGCAAATCTCTGATTTTGGTTAACTGGAACTTTAAGAAGTTTGAATCAGAAATACAAAGTAGGAACACAATGGATACCATCACCACTGGCCATTGTGGGATGCAAACATCAAACACTATTAAAGGACATTGAGAACTTCTGGAAAATAAAACAAAACACACTAAAAAATTTAGGTCAGCATGGCCTGAGGGTTGTACTTGAGATGTGGGTGTGTGTGAGGTTATGGAATGCCTAATAAGAGACTACAGGCCAAGAGATACATCTGATAAAGACTACAAGCCAAGAGATGAATCTGATAAAGACTACAGGCCAAGAGATGAATCTGATAAAGACTACAGGCCAAGAGATACATCTGATAAAGACTACAGGCCAAGAGATACATCTGATAAAGACTACAGGCCAAGAGATACATCTGATAAAGACTACAGGCCAAGAGATACATCTGATGAACATCAAAAGAGAATTAGGATTAAAAGTCATAAACCTGTTCAAAGATAAGGGCCAACACTACAGGAAAACTCAGACCTTGCTGGACCAGAGTGGGCTCCCTTCGTTAAATAAAAGTCAAATATAAAAATACTAAAGACAAAGAATGGATGAAAGTAAACGGCAGGAATAAAAAGAGAACTTGGGTCACTTCACACTCAACCAAAGCAAAAACCAAAACGTTTGAACACCTTAACCAAACTGTAAAAGACATTTGCAAAACCTGTAAAAAGGAAATCATTTAGCAGCTCAATTAGTCCATTAATTGCCTGTCCAACTATGACATGGATTTAGTGAGAAAAGAGAAGAGACAGTAAAAGAGAAAGTAGCAGAGGGACAAAACAACCCCAGAGAGGGACACACAAGCAGACAGAACTAAACATGCTGCAGAGCAGCCAGCAAGCAGAGCTACACAGATAGATACAGACGCACAAGCAACCAGAGATAAAGAAGCTCTTAAGAAGCATACGTCTAGGCAGAGACAGATGGAGAGAGATGCACACGCAACCAGAGATGAGCATAATGCTGAACAGCATGCCACTAGAGAGACAGAAACAGCAGGATCCAGACATGATAAGGGACTGTGTGATAGAACTAACAGAAGGAAGTTCATAGAGAAGCAACTCTCAATGAATCCAGAGGCCTATATACAATCAGATGCAAATAAAAAGGCTACATGAAGGCTAAGCCTAGTGCTTTAAGCCACTATGGCGCTGCTGCTCCGGATTGATCTAATTGACACATTTTACGTTACCGTGTTTGTTGATAAAGTAGTCGGACAATAAACTGCTGTGCGAACACTTGGTCCATTTATTGTCCTTCCATAATCAATAATCCAGTAATCCAGCAAACAACCCGGTACGCATGTTAGTGAGTGCGTGTGTGGTCAAAAGCTGTTTGCCCTCCGTGCAGCAACACCTAGCCAACAACAGGAGAGTTCCTACCTAAATATCATCAGTTCCTATTAACATGGGAGGAGCAACGCATTGACCCAATTAACCTGAATTTGACTCTTACAGGCTATGTTAAAGGAAAGATTTCATGTACAATTAAACGGGACAAAAATAGGCAGAATAGGACTTTTTAGAGATCAGGGATGGACCCATCTTTGCATGTGTAAACTGTAGAATAATTAGGCATTACAATCAGGTGAAGAAATATCAACACATGCTCATTTCTCAGATTTCCAGAATCTATTCTGCTGCTCCCACTCAAAATAAACCACCTCTCCAGTCTTGAAAGTTTCCTTCCCTCCCTCCCTCCCTCCATACAGTCAGACCCTACATCTAACCCACTTGGTTTTCTCCCTCCCTCCCTCTCTTCCTTCATCCTTCCTTCCTTCCATCTCTCCCTCCCTCAACAGTTTGTTTTAAAGAAACCATCCCCCCTTTCTCCTAGGTATGTGAACTGTGCCTGTACTGAGGAAGAGCAGAACCTGGTAGCGTTTCAGTACCGTGGAGGGATCCTGTATCGCTGCTGCTGGTCTGGTACGGACAGGAGTACAGATACAAGAGCATCTCCTTCGACTACTTCTGGGACAAAAAGAGCACCACTAGAGGTAGCTGTCCTAGACTCTCCTTCCCTCTGTCTTCTCCTCCATCTCTCTCTCATCCACTTCTTTTCCTTAAAGCTGAAACAACCAGAGGTCTGCTAGTCATAATAGTAGCCGCTGTCCAAGTAGCTCTCCTCTTCCGGCCTTCCCTCTCTCCTCTGTCTTTTTCCCATGGTGCCAGACAGCAGGCAAGACGTGGGCATACAGCGTGAAATTCAGGACACTCATGGATGCAACGATACAGGGGACAGTATGTGATGCACTGCAATGGCGCCTGTGCAAATTGCTGTTGTGGGGCAATTGGGGCAATATTAGGCAGCCACGCTATCTATGAACAGAATGGAATGCTCTTAGTTGCCATGGAACATGGTAGCTTGACATAAATTAAGGAGTGCTGGCTAGCTTATTCTAGCTCAAATAGTACTGTTCTCTGGTCTGCATATTGTCACACTGGCACGCCGTCTCTTTTGTGGTAGGAAGGCACAGCTTTGTGAAAACAGAGAGGAGTTGAAATTACACTTGTCTAATGAGTCAAACGCACAGATGCTTCCTCCTAACCTACCTCCTGACAAACAACACAGGTAAAACTGTAGCTACTCTATACCAACGCGCCAGTGTTACTGCCCTTAGATGCAAAATACAAAAACAGGCTACGAGGAATGTATGAGTCTGTCCCTATTTTCTCCCTGCCACCTCCGGACCCATTCCTATCCCTCCCAGGCGATCCTGTCGTCCCTTGGGATCAATGGAAAAAGTTGTTTAAAATGTACCTTTTAGCCACTGGCTTGAACAGCGCTGATAGCGCGAATAAGCGTACACTACCGGAGTTGATAATCGGGACAGACTCATCCAGTCTCGTTGGCAATGTTATGTGTGAGAATAACGAGCACTCGGCTTAAACTTTCCCGCAACATATCCAACAGAACTGGAATGTTCAGCCAGTAGCCGCCGAGCACCGCTTCACTGGGAGAGGGTGCGTCTTTCTCCAGCTGCAGCTGGTCTACCTAACCATCCGCCTCGCTCCCGCCTCCCGGTCTCCCGCTGGAGAAATATACTGTAACCATTACCGGTGAACCCATACGCACATCAGGTGCCACAAATATGGCAGGCAGTTTCTGTATAGTTAACGCTTATAGTCATAATATATAATCCGTAACGTTATTTGGTGGGTGGTCGCCTGGTCGGTGCTGCTAGCTATGTTAGCTAGACTAAGGTTATATACACACTCCCATCTGCAACAAACTACATAGCTAATGTTAGCTATAATTCCTCCTAAGATTACATATAATTCATCATAGCTGACATTACCACATAAATGTCAAGACATATTTTGTAGATTAACGTAGCAGTGTATTTTCCTATTGCTTACGTTACCTAGCTAACGTTATAACGTTAATTAGCTATAAGCACACAAGGCAGCGGTATCGGCACCAAAGGTTGATGCGACAGGAGGAGAATGGAGGCCGGGGAGGGAGATGGTTGACAGGAGGAGAATGGAGGCCGGGGAGGGAGATGGTTGGCTCCGCCGAATTCACCAGGACCAGTCGTGAGTCCGTGAAACCCAAAAGCCTCATATTATAATTGCAGAAGCTTTCGGGAGTGAAATGTTTGCTGCAGAGGCGGGCGCTAGCGGTGACAGACTCCTCTGTAACACCATGGCTCTTCAAAAAAGCTAACCATTTGCTTCTCATTTCAGCTTTACTCGGGAGTTGAAAGAAGGAGACCTTATCATCCCATTCCTGCTGGCATCCAGGAAGGATGCATTTTCGTTTAGTTTTATGCATAGGCATTGCTTACTAAGAAAAACTAGCTAATTCTAGTCTGCTGGTTAAAACTAGCTAATTCTAGACTCAAGATTGAGCAGGAGAACCGAAGATTCAAATCCGTTCTAGCTTTATATAGTGTTAGGGCGGGGATATGCTAAGAACACCGCTCTACATCAACCAGTACCGTTTTAAGCCCGCCCAGAAAATCCAGAAATCAAAACTGGTCAAAAACACAAAACTGGTCTAACTTCACAATTCAGTACTACACATGGTTCATCCCATTTTTACATGTTATCAGAAATGCATCACTAACACATAGAATGTGTTTTCAAGCAAATCTCTGATTTTGGTTAACTGGAACTTTAAGAAGTTTGAATCAGAAATACAAAGTAGGAACACAATGGATACCATCACCACTGGCCATTGTGGGATGCAAACATCAAACACTATTAAAGGACATTGAGAACTTCTGGAAAATAAAACAAAACACACTAAAAAATTTAGGTCAGCATGGCCTGAGGGTTGTACTTGAGATGTGGGTGTGTGTGAGGTTATGGAATGCCTAATAAGAGACTACAGGCCAAGAGATACATCTGATAAAGACTACAGGCCAAGAGATGAATCTGATAAAGACTACAGGCCAAGAGATGAATCTGATAAAGACTACAGGCCAAGAGATACATCTGATAAAGACTACAGGCCAAGAGATACATCTGATAAAGACTACAGGCCAAGAGATACATCTGATAAAGACTACAGGCCAAGAGATGCATCTGATGAACATCAAAAGAGAATTAGGATTAAAAGTCATAAACCTGTTCAAAGATAAGGGCCAACACTACAGGAAAACTCAGACCTTGCTGGACCAGAGTGGGCTCCCTTCGTTAAATAAAAGTCAAATTTAAAAATACTAAAGACAAAGAATGGATGAAAGTAAACGGCAGGAATAAAAAGAGAACTTGGGTCACTTCACACTCAACCAAAGCAAAAACCAAAACGTTTGAACACCTTAACCAAACTGTAAAAGACATTTGCAAAACCTGTAAAAAGGAAATCATTTAGCAGCTCAATTAGTCCATTAATTGCCTGTCCAACTATGACATGGATTTAGTGAGAAAAGAGAAGAGACAGTAAAAGAGAAAGTAGCAGAGGGACAAAACAACCCCAGAGAGGGACGCACAAGCAGACAGAACTAAACATGCTGCAGAGCAGCCAGCCAGCAGAGCTACACAGATAGATACAGACGCACAAGCAACCAGAGATAAAGAAGCTCTTAAGAAGCATACGTCTAGGCAGAGACAGATGGAGAGAGATGCACACGCAACCAGAGATGAGCATAATGCTGAACATCATGCCACTAGAGAGACAGAAACAGCAGGATCCAGACATGATAAGGGACTGCGTGATAGAACTAATAGAAGGAAGTTCATAGAGAAGCAACTCTCATGAATCCAGAGGCCTATATACAATCAGATGCAAAGAAAAAGGCTACGTGAAGGCTAAGCCTAGTGCTTTAAGCCACTATGGCGCTGCTGCTCCGGATTGATCTAATTGACACATTTTACGTTACCTTGTTTGTTGATAAAGTAGTCGGACAATAAACTGCTGTGCGAACACTTGGTCCATTTATTGTCCTTCCATAATCAATAATCCAATAGTCCAGCAAACAACCCGGTACGTATGTTTGTGAGTGCGTGTGGTCAAAAGCTGTTTGCCCTCCGTGCAGCAACACCTAGCCAACAACAGGAGAATTCCTAACTTAAATATCATCAGTTCCTATTAACATGGGAGGAGCAACGCATTGACACAATTAACCTGAATTTGGCTCTTACAGGCTATGTTAAAGGAAAGATTTCATGTACAATTAAACAGGACAAAAAGAGGCAGAATAGGACTTTTTAGAGATCAGGGATGGACCCATCTTTGCATGTGTAAACTGTAGAATAATTAGGCATTACAATCAGGTGAAGAAATATGAACACGTTAAGTTCTCAGATTTCCAGAATCTATTCTGCTGCTCCCACTCAAAATAAACCACCTCTCCAGTCTTGAAAGTTTCCTTCCCTCCCTCCCTCCCTCCCTCCCTCCCTCCCTCCCTCCCTCCCTCCCTCCCTCCCTCCCTCCATACAGTCAGACCCTACATCTCACCCACTTGGTTTTCTCCCTCCCTCTCTTCCTTCATCCTTCCTTCCTTCCATCTCTCCCTCCCTCACCAGTTTGTTTTTAAGAAATCATCCCCCCTTTCTCCTAGGTATGTGAACTGTGCCTGTACTGAGGAAGAGCAGAACCTGGTAGCGTTTCAGTACCGTGGAGGGATCCTGTATCGCTGCTGTCGGCTGCTGGCTGTCGGGAGGAGCTGCTGGTCTGGTACGGACAGGAGTACAGATACAAGAGCATCTCCTTCGACTACTTCTGGGACAAAAAGAGCACCACTAGAGGTAGCTGTCCTAGACTCTCCTTCCCTCTGTCTTCTCCTCCATCTCTCTCTCATCCACTTCTTTTCCTTAAAGCTGAAACAACCAGAGGTCTGCTAGTCATAATAGTAACCGCTGTCCAAGTAGCTCTCCTCGTCCGGCCTTCCCTCTCTCCTCTGTCTTTTTCCCATGGTGCCAGACAGCAGGCAAGACGTGGGCATACAGCGTGAAATTCAGGACACTCATGGATGCAACGATACAGGGGACAGTATGTGATGCACTGCAATGGCGCCTGTGCAAATTGCTGTTGTGGGGCACGCAAATTGCCGATATTAGGCAGCCACGCTATCTATGAACAGAATGGAATGCTCTTAGTTGCCATGGAACATGGTAGCTTGACATAAGTTAAGGAGTGCTGGCTAGCTTATTCTAGCTATCTAAGTAAACACCGTGGGCTTCAACGTATTACATGTTTTCTCTCCTCTCTCCTATTTAGATTTTGTCACTTCTTTTTCTCTCTCCTCTGTCGCTTTCCCTCCGAGCTCAGCCAGAGGAACCTGTTGCATATCTTTCTCTCTCCTGTCCACAATCTGAAGTCGTCATGTGGTTGTGTCCCCCCCCTTCACTAGCTACATATAATCACCCTATACAGTATTTGAACTTGTGTGTGATAATCATTTTAATGTTTGTGTGTCTCTCTTTCACTCTCAATCCCAGAAGTGATGTCAGACTTGCCCCAGGTGTGCTCCTGGTCCGAGTGCCAATTCTCCTAAAACTCCCAGATCTCCCTCCACAATCACATCAAGAGGAGCCATGACAACCTCTACATCTCTCTGCTAAGGAACGGAGCGATCAGACCAGAGACTCTCCCATCCTGCTCCTCTTGATCACTCCCTTTCACCACCTCCAACACCCCGCTCACTGCAGCTCCTGGCCAGAGGCAGAGAGACATTGACAAGCCAAGATCGTACCACTGTGACCAGTGTGGGAAGAACTTCAGTCTAAAGGCTAATCTCAGGACGCACCAGTGTGTTCATCAAGGAGAGAAGCCATACCAATGTGACCAGTGTGGGAAGAACTTCACTGGGTCAGTAGATTTAAAGAGACACCAGCGTGTTCATACAGCAGAGAAGCCATACCACTGTGACCAGTGTGGAAAGAACTTCACTACATCAGGAGAGTTAAAGACACACCAGTGTGTTCATACAGGAGAGAAGCCATACCACTGTGACCAGTGTGGGAAGAACTTCACTATTTCAGGACAATTAAAGACACACCAGCGTGTTCATACAGGAGAGAAGCCATACCACTGTGACCAGTGTGAAAAGAATTTCACTATGGCAGGACACTTAAAGAGACACCAGCGTGTTCATACAGGAGAGAAGCCATACCACTGTGACCAGTGTGGGAAGAACTTCACTACATCAGGACACTTAAAGATGCACCAGCGTGTTCATACAGGAGAGAAGCCATACCACTGTGACCAGTGTGGGAAGACCTTCACTACATCAGGACACTTAAAGATGCACCAGCGTGTTCATACAGGAGAGAAGCCATACCACTGTGACCAGTGTGGGAAGACCTTCACTCAGTCAGGACACTTAAAGATGCACCAGCGTGCTCATACAGGAGTGAAGCCATACCACTGTGACCAGTGTGGGAAGAACTTCACTACGTCAGCAGAGTTAAAGACACACCAGCGTGTTCATACAGGAGAGAAGCCATACCACTGTAACCAGTGTGGGAAGAACTTCACTTTGTCAGGAAACTTAAAGACACACCAGCGTGTTCATACAGGAGAGAAGCCATACCACTGTGACCAGTGTGGGAAGAACTTCACTATGGCAGGACACTTAAAGAGACACCAGCGTGTTCATACAGGAGAGAAGCCATACCACTGTGACCAGTGTGGGAAGAACTTCACTACGTCAGCAGAGTTAAAGACACACCAGCGTGTTCATACAGGAGAGAAGCCATACCACTGTGACCAGTGTGGGAAGACCTTCACTACATCAGGACACTTAAAGATGCACCAGCGTGTTCATACAAGAGAGAAGCCATACCACTGTGACCAGTGTGGGAAGACCTTCACTACATCAGGACACTTAAAGACACACCAGCGTGTTCATACAGGAGAGAAGCCATACCACTGTGACCAGTGTGGAAAGAACTTCACTACATCAGGAGAGTTAAAGAAACACCAGCGTGTTCATACAGGAGAGAAGCCATACCACTGTGACCAGTGTGGGAAGAACTTCACTTCTTTAGGACACTTAAAAAGACACCAGTGTGCTCATACAGTTCATCCAAGTGCTGCACAGAGTTCACTGAAGCCTGCCTCAAAAAGGACCCCATCTTTGTAAGCAATAGTGTGCATGTGTGTGTGTTTGATACCAATTTGATATCAAATTGACTTTTATGATCTGAAAATCAGTCTATATTCTGAACATCTTTATTGTTTGTATTCAGAACATCTTTATTGTCCCTGGAAGGCAACTAGACATACTGTACAACGACACATACAGAACAGTACAAGAAGAGTTCACACACAAATCTGCCCCCCCCCCCTCCCTACTTTCTCTCTTTCTCATTCCCCCTTTCTCTCTCCTCTCAGGTTCACCACCAGCTATTGAAGAAGCGATAGATGAAGGAGAAGGGAGTTGGAGAAAGAGAAAGACCTGTCGTGGAATTTGGAATGGACCTGGTTTCTTAGGCCTTGATTACACTACTGCGTTTTCGCCTACATTTGTGCCTAGCAATGACACTACCGCAGCCAAAATGAAGCTGGAACCCAGAGGCCTCAGGATACGGCTGGGGCTACGTTTCGGCACTCAAAATCTGGAGCTGTGTTCTAGTGTAATAGGCAGATCCAGAGGCTTTTGAACAAACTAGGAAAAGGCCTACATTGTAATGCTGTGTTCAGTTCACATAATAACAAATCAGACAGGTGACTTACGAGTTTGAGATATATAGCATCTTAGTGGATACAATAGTTAATCAGCCAAGCGGACTGATCTTCTTTGTTCCCGACCAAATAGTACCTTCCTCACACCAGTCTGAACTTTCGAGCAATCCTGCCCTTTTCCTTTTGAATGATATTCTCAATTCTCCAATATATAGTCCTTTAAATCAGTTTGTTTAAGTCCTTCATCCATTCACTCACGATATAGCTCGCATATTACGACGAGACTTGAAATGTGCCCCAGATATGGAACAAACACTGGGATGGAAATGTATTTGTTGGTGACTGTTGGTTGGATGTCTGGACAGCTGCATTTTAAACTTGATCATGATGTATATTTTTTCATAAACCTTTTTTAATAAACAATGTATAAGCTGAGAGAGGTACTGTAGGGAGTTCATTTGTGTGTATGGGGGTTTGTGGCTGAATTTGGGTCATTTTCTCAAAACTCATATCTCAAAAACCCAAAATGACACTGCTGATGAATCTTAGCTTCTCCTTAATAATCAGAAAGATCAGACACAAGAAGACAAAGAACCTTCAGCTTCCAGAATCAGGTCAGGATTGAAAAAGGTCACGTCAGTCTCAGGACCACTGTGTCATCTGTTCTCCCAAGGTGTGGAGGCACCATCCATCTCTCGTGAGCCCAGGGATCTACTGGGGTGTAGGGGTGTGCCCGAATAAGAATACGGTATTCGTATGAGTACAAATAGTAGCTTTTTCCCGAATAGTACATTCGTACGAATATTGTAAAAAAAAATATTCGGGAGGGGGGAGAACAGTCAAATATGTATGAGCGAGCGGTACGCGCACGTTCGCGCTGATATAGGCACTAGGCAGGCAACGAACGTAAGCAGCACCGAGGGCTTTTGTCCCCAGTTAACTGATTTATTGAGACAGTTATTGGATTTTGTTTTCTTGTAGCCTACCTGCTGCAATAGCCTGTAGAGGAGGACCGGTAGCTAGCTTGTTAGCTCAGTGTAGTATATCTAGCTAACGCTAGCTATTTCAGCTACGCATGCTCAGCCTCTCACCCCCTTTTCTTGAATACTGTAGGTCCAGCAGATGCAAAAATGAAAAGGAAGGAGAAAAGTGGTGGCATAGCCAGCTTTTTTCAACCCCAAAAAACAAAGACAGGAGGGGAGTCAGACAAAGGCGAAGAGCAGAGTAAGGGACAGGAGAACAGTCAAGGAACATTACATTACAGTCATTTAGCAGACGCTTTTATCCAAAGCGACTAACAATAATTGCATTTAATGTAGGAAAAGCCAATGTACTACTACTTGCCAGAACTCACAAGTACATCTTCTTTCTAAAACAAGTGACTAAGAGCATAATCTAGTGCTGAAGGCAAAGTGCAAGAATCACAATCCAAAGTACAGTGCAACATAATATAATACAATAAGTGCTTAGGTTGGAGGATTGTTGTAGTACTTCTTGAAGAGATGAGTTTTGAGCCTGCGACGAAAGATGGGCAGCGACTCTGCTGTCCTGACATCAGTGGGCAGCTCATTCCACCACTGCGGGGCCAGGACAGAGAAGAGCCGTGACCGTGTCGATCGACCGCAGGAGCCTCGGAGTGACAGGGCAACCAGTCGCCCTGAGGTAGCAGAGCGTAGCGGTCGGGAGGGGGTGTAGGGTTTGACCATGGCCTGGAGGTAGGAGGGGGCTGTTCCTTTCATTGCCCTGTAGGTTAGCGCCAGAGTTTTAAACTGGATGCGGGCCGCTACAGGGAGCCAGTGTAGGGAACGGAGGAGGGAAGTTGTGTGGGAGAATTTGGGGTGGTTGAACACCAGGCGAGCAGCAGCTTTCTGGACAAGTTCCAGAGGTTTAATGGCTGACGCCGGTGCCCCCGCGAGGAGGGAGTTGCAGTAGTCCAGGCGGGAGATGACCAGGGCCTGGATGAGTACCTGTGCCGTTTCATTAGTAAGGAAAGGGCGAATCCTCCTGATGTTGTAGAGCATGAATCTGCAGGAACGTGTGACGGATGTGACGTGAGGAATATGACAGTTGGTCATCCAGGGTCACACCCAGATTCCTCGCAGTCCGAGTCGGGGTCACCACTGTGTCTTCAATGGTGATGGCCAGGTCCCGGTGCGGACAGCCCTTCCCCGGAAGGAACAGCAGCTCGGTCTTGTCCAGATTGAGCTTGAGGTGATGTGTCGTCATCCACTCCGAAATGTCAGCCAAGCACCCAGCTATGCGTGTCTCCACTTGTGTATCAGAAGGGGGAAATGACAGAACCAGTTGGGTGTCATCGGCATAGCAGTGATAGGAGAAGCCAACAGAAGAGAAAAGCATGAGTAAGGGAGGAATGAGCAATGAAGAAGAACTGAGTGATGACTGTGAAGAACAAAACACTAGAGACCGAGACAGAGCCATTGAGAGAGAAGAAAGTGACTCTTCAAGAGGGGGAGAGCAGAACAGTGATGAAGAGAGGGACAATGATGGACAGACCGACAGGAGCAGTGGCACTCAGATCCATACTACAAGTCCAGCTGGACCTCATGGTACAGTATATTAGTTCACTGTTAACAGATTCCTATATAACAACATGGCTTTCATGTTCTCGGATATTGGCTAGTGTAGCCTGTGGTGTTGGTTCTTACTGTAGTCTACATGTTCAGAATTGTGCATGGTTTAGGCTGGTGTTGAAGTTAATGCAAGGTGCTTCACACTAGGCTGTGAGTGGGTGAATGGGATTTGAGTAAGACAGTTGAATTGTTTAGTAAGTACTGATACAGTAGTAAATTAATTGCCCTAATTGCTTCTTTACTCTCATTTCAGAAGTATCGAAATATAAAACTGATGGACCGATGCAGCCACATCTGAACGCCTTTCCACAAACCTTATGGGGAGGGGCAAGAAGATCTTTCCACAGTGAGTGGTACACGTTAGTGCACGTTAGTGGTGTAGTAGCCAGATATGATTTGATTCAGTCTATGAGTTGCAGTAAAAGAGGCCAGCCGTATGGAAAACGGTCTCCGCCTCGTTTGTTCATTTACAGTAAATACGGCATCCAAATATATCACAGTGTGAAGAGGCAATTGCTGGATTCTAATAACCCTGCTTCACATAATGATACGACACATCCCGTCCTCGCAAATCAACTCACAATGAACGATACGACCATGGATGTATTGAATACGACTGACAATATACCACGACATGAAAACAATACTTTTGGAGTTGAGGACAATCTGGCTATCATACATAGTTTGTTTGCAACTAGGTTTGACAGCTGGACGATTTATATGTTTCACAGCAAATATGCAGTAGCCTACACTTCTCTCATTGCTATCTAGCAATATCAGGTACTACAGTCATAGATATATGGGTACAGTAGGCTATGGAATAGCTAGTTTGGGTTGCTAGGCTCATTGGTTGCTAGGTCGTATCCAGGGTTGAGAGACATTGCTGAAAGAAAAGGTAACGGACACTTTCCATTTCACTTACGGTTCCAAACCCATGTTAACTATTGGATGTCATCGCTGTTCCTCCAAGAAATATTATACAGTATTCAATTTGTAATTCCATAGCAACGTGATTTAGCAGTGAGGGACTATAATGACACTCAGCAGTGAGCAACACATAACATTTCTTTATATTTTAATGTAGAAAATGCGAGTAAATGGCATATATTTATTTATCTTTGGCATGTGGGGCCATGGTATAAGCGGGATAATCAACTCATAGGTGCGTTAAACGGTTTTAAGGCACTTTGCGGAGGCACTGAGCGTCGGGTGGTTCTTCGCCTCCACGTCGTGCCTTAAAACCGTTTAACGCGCCTACTCGTTGATTATCCCTTACTGGGTCAACGAGGCGGAGACCGTTTTCCATACGTCTGGCTTTTTTTACTGCAACTCTTAGACTGACGTTACAAAATCATATCTGGCGACTACACCACTAACGTGCACCACCACGTTATAACACGAAGTGAAAAAACAGTTTTTGATTTAGGGACAGTGAGGTGTCTGGCTATCATAAAGAGTTTGTTGGCAAATAGATTTGACAACTGGACAATGGATGCGTTGCACAGCAAATATGCAGTATCCAACACTTCGTTCATGGCTAGCTAGCAATGGTCCAGCAGGCTATGGGATGAGCTCATTTGGGTTGCTGTCAAAGCCGGCGCATTGATTTAGATCGGTAATTAAACTTCAGCCGAACTACGTGTGCGTATACACGGTTTTAAAGCACGTCTGCTGGCCAATCAGGAAAGAGTATTAACCCAGACCATGGTATAAATATAATTATAGATATAATACATTGTATATAAAATAAAAAGTTAAACAGTAAACAGGGTTTAGTCATTATTAGGGCTGGGTATCGGTACTCGATACCTTGTAGTACTGGATCGAAACATCTTCAGTCAAACCAGTACTTCATTCGATCCTTTTTGTATTGAGATCTAGGAAAAAAAGACGTTGTAATATGGTCCAATCACCGCAAGCGTTCTTCAATTTAATGTGAAATCGACTGCAACCCATGCTGCAACTGCGAGTTGTTGACCCAGTTTAGCACGCTGAGATAATGCCACCAAAACGCTCAAAGGTATGGTTATACTACACGCCTATAGCGTATGGTAAAAATAAATGCATAAAAACATGGATTTCCCCCATTACCTAGCTAGCTAGCATTAGCAACCCTACTGTTATGCATTGCTTAGTGCATTGGTTACTTAGTGGTATTTTAACTTCTGTAGCAGTGAAATGTGTTTAGGCCAACGTTATTAACTGATGTTATGCTTAATGTTAAGACCCCCCTAGGCCTACTACCACCATAACTGCTACTGCTGATGTTACCACCCCCAGCAGCAGCCCTGACACACCGTTCACATTAGCTGCAAGGTCACGGATGACTGAAAAATGTGTAGTCACTGTCAGTAGTTATATTGTAATAAATGCAGTTTGAAACTCTTTTAAACACTTTCAAAATGTATTCTTGTAAAAAATTATTTGAATGTGATAGGATTGATGGCGTTTTACATAACTGAATGCTTCCATTCACATGATGGTTATGGAATGGAAAAAATGCAAAAAATAAATTCAAAGTATCGATTGAAGTATTCAATTTGTATCGGTATCACTTTAAAGGAAAATGCTCGTTTTTGACAACCTGGACCTTATTTACGACATATTATAAGAAGTTTGACTCACCAAGATCACTTTTGTGTTGTTCGGAGGCCTGTAGAAGAAATTTAAAATCCAGCGCGAGCCAGTATATCCATGTAATGGCGGCGCACGGGGCACTGAGAATGCAGTTTCTCAAAATCCATTTTCGGCCGCTAAACGGTTGTTTTCATCAATCAGATTGCATGAATCTACAGTTGAGATTCCGCAACGCCAGCCATTGTTTCGGTTTTCAAATACGTGGTCTGTAGCCTCTGTAATATGATCTTTACACGCCTCTCCCCCACTTGCTCCAGCACGCATGCGCACAGGCCAGCGCGCAGACTGGCTATTCTCCCTCACATTCTCTGCGCTACGATCGTAGTTGGTGCCGAGAATATCAACAATCCGATCGTAGCGCAGAGAATGTGAGGGAGAATAGCCAGTCTGCGCACTGGCCTGTGCGCATGCGTGCTGGAGCAAATGGGGGAGAGGCGTGTAAAGATCATATTACAGAGGCTACAGACCACGTATTTGAAAACCGAAACAATGGCTGGCGTTGCGGAATGGCTGGGGGGGCTGGTCTGGTCTGGGGGGGCTGGTGGGTCCTGACATGTTTTTTGAATGATTTTGGATAGTGCCCATCCACATCCATTGTATGACCAAAACGGTGGTAGAACAATTATCAGACTTTCTCAAAAGTGCTAGTTTTGTCAACGTTTTGATCTGAACCATTGTATATGATCATAAGTAACCTTAAAACAAGGCTAAACATGATTTTCCCCTTTACTACTCCTTTAAGTTATGTATAGAAGGACTAGAGTACGTTGGATATTGTATCGAAGGATTAAAGTTGTTCTGGTAAAGTCTACAGTTTTATCTGTTGTTGACAGGTCTAGTCTACAGTTCTGTCTGTTGTTGACAGGGCTAGTCTACAGTTCTATCTCGTTGACAGGGCTGGTCTACGGTTCTATATCTGTCGTTGACAGGGCTGGTCTACAGTTCTATCTGTCATTGACAGGGCTGGTCTACGGTTCTATATCTGTCGTTGACAGGGTTGGTCTACAGTTCTATCTGTCATTGACAGGGCTAGTCTTCAGTTCTGTCTGTCGTTGACAGGGCTGGTCTACAGTTCTATCTGTCATTGACGGGGTTGGTCTACAGTTCTGTTATTGACAGAGCTAGTCTACAGTTCTATCTGTTGTTGACAGGGTTGGTCTACGGTTGGTCTACAGTTCCATCTGTCATTAACAGGGCTAGTCTACAGTTCTATCTGTCGTTGACAGGGCTAGTCTACAGTTCAATCTGTCATTGACAGGGCTGGTCTACAGTTCAATCTGTCGTTGACAGGGCTAGTCTACAGTTCTATCTGTCATTGACAGGGCTGAGGCTCTGTGAAACCTACCTCCAGCCTCGTAACGTCTCTGTTCTCCTGTTCTAGAGTGCTTTGTGAGGACTGAGGTAGTTGTGACCATTAGAGAGGCTGTGGCCCCAGAGTGACCTCATCACTGTAACGGTGCAGACGAGGCTGATGATTGTCAACACGCCACATGGAACAACACCTGGTAGCAGGAGAATGGAACGTATGCAAGTGTGCAGCTGTCCTTCTGTGTGTGTGTGTGTGTGTGTGTGTGTGTCTGTGTACTGTATATCTGTATTTATTTGTGTGAGTGTGTGTGTGTGCGTGCGTGTGTGTGTGTGTGTGTGTGCACCTGTCGATGAAGGCGTGGTGCAGGAGGAAGACCGAGTCGTTGTGAGTGTGTGTGTGTGTGTGTGTCTGTGTGAGTATGTGTGTGTGTGTATGTGTGTGTGTGTGTGTGTGTGTGTGTGTACCTGTCGATGAAGTCGTGGTGCAGGAGGAAGACCAGGTCGTTGTGAGTGTGTGTGTGTGTATGTGTGTGTGTGAGTGTGTGTGTGTGAGCATGTGTGTGTGTGAGCATGTGTGTGTGTGTGTGTGTGTGTGTGTGTGTGAGCATGTGTGTGTGTGTATCTGTCGATGAAGGCATGGTGCAGGAGGAAGACCAGGTCGTTGTGAGTGTGTGTGTGTGAGAGTGTGTGAGTGTGTGTGTGTGAGTATGTGTGTGTGTGTGTGTGTGTGAGCATGTGTATGTGTGTATCTGTCGTTGAAGGCGTGGTGCAGGAGGAAGACGGGGTCGTTGTGAGTGAGTGTGTGTGTGTGTGTGTATGTGTGTGTGTGAGAGTGTGTGAGTGTGTGTGTGTGAGTATGTGTGTGTGTGTGAGCATGTGTATGTGTGTATCTGTCGTTGAAGGCGTGGTGCAGGAGGAAGACGGGGTCGTTGTGAGTGAGTGTGTGTGTGTGTATGTGTGTGTGTGAGAGTGTGTGAGTGTGTGTGTGTGTGTATGTGTGTGTGTGAGTGTGTGTGTGTGTGTGTGTGAGAGTATGTGTGTGAGTGTGTGTGTGTGTGTGTATCTGTCGATGAAGGCGTGGTGCAGGAGGAAGACGGGGTCGTTGGCGGAGCCCTGGACGGAGGACATGGAGCCGTTCATGATGACGTGCAGCGCATTGTGCATGGAGCTCCGCCCCCTCACCGCCAGCCCCGACGCAGGGTCAGTGAAGCCTGCGGGGTCAGAGGTCAGAGCCAGGGTCACCTGGGTGTACGTGCTTGTGTACTGTGTACATCTGTGTGAGCGTTTTTTTCTGAGTGTGTGTGTGTGTGAGAGAGTGAGTGTTTTTGTGTGTGTGTCTTCTGTGTGTGTGTGTGTGTGTGTGAGAGAGAGAGAGAGAGAGAGAGAGAGAGAGAGAGAGTGTGTGTGGGTGTGTATGTATGAGAGTGTGTGTGTGTGTTTGTGAGAGTGTGTGTGTGTGTTTGTGAGAGTGTGTGTGAGTGTGTGTGAGTATGTATGTGTGTGCATGTACAGTATGTGTTATTTAATAATAATAAAATGTGTCGTCCAGTAGGAAGCTTGGGAAGCTCATTTACCTCAGGACTACTAACATGACTCAGCAGTGTTCCCTGCTTTCATTCTCAACATATTTCTAATACTTTTTTGTATTCATGTTTATTTGCGTTTATTCCAATTCTTTCTATAGTGTTTTTACAATAAAATAAACACTTACTGCCCTGATAAATAGCTTTAAACAGGATTTTTAGTGGCTGACTAAGACTTTTGCACAGTACTGTACTGTATGTGTGTGTGTGTGTGTGTGTGTGTGTCTATGTAAGTGTGTGTGAGAGTGTGTGTGTGTGTGTGCGTGCGAGTGTGCGTGCGTGTGAGTGCGTGCGTGTCTCACCTTCCCAAGGCGTTTCTGAAGCTCATGTTGGCGCTGCGCTCCATGTGTGTGTGTGTGTGTGTGTGTGCATGTGTGTGTGTCTCACCCTCCAGGGTATTTCTAAAGCTCATGTTGGCGGCAGGCGGAGCCGTCGCCTTCCCACACCGGGCAGCACTGCTTGGTCCGCAACGCCTCGGGCGTGGCGCAGGGGCGCGGGAACTGGCCCCGCCCCCGACCTCTTGACACTTATATGTACAGTAAGTGTGCAGTATGAAAAAGAATAAACTATATACTGTATGAACCAGTTAAAACCTATTAGTCTTATTTCCCCCTTTTGTTATACTTGCACACACTGTAACCCACGGCGGTCAATAACAGCAAACACAAGTCTAATCAAATCCAGTGTGATGTTCTAGTAAACGCTCCACCCACACAAGCCTGTTGATGAGAAGACTTTCCTTTGAGAGACCAAGAGATTGAAGATAGATTGAAAACAAACCAATAAATCAGACAACTGAACAATATAATAGCCTACAGTGCTTTTATTATTGACATTGTGTTATTCCAGATTGTGTATGTGATACAGACTAGACCCGTGTAGGGCTGCCATGGCCAGAGGAACGCGTTGTTGAGTATAATGACAGCTTCTAATATCAGACCCCAACTCCACATTCCACTCCGCAGTGTGTGACTGTATTTTAGTCGCAACACAAAGCGCTCTCGCATCATGTGCCGAGGAGAAGCTCCAGGGTTCTCCGGTCAGCTCGCGCTCCTCCGGTTCATAACCGGTCACATGCTACCGTGGCAGACCAGAGCCCTGTACTACGAAGCTGGATCACGGTTAGCGCGATAACTTCAGGTTCAAGACTGGTTCATCCGTATCACGAAGGTGGATCTCTTTTCACCGCGTTATATCGCCATGTATTTAAGGACCGACAAAACCCATTAGAGTTTTCTGATGACTATTTATATGAAAGATACCGATTTTCGGCAGAAGGGATCATTTATATCTGTCAACTAATTTTTGTATTAAACATTACAACCATGTAGGCTGTTTATTGGAGAAATTCAAGTAGGCCTATGCCTAGGCTACTTACCGGTTTGGATTATGTTTTTATGTTTGTTCTTCACTTGCCCCCATGAACGTTTTCCATTGCCAGGGTTTGCACTGAAGGTATATATAATGTAGCGACCTAGGATGGGAGTAGTTAATGTGTGAGTTGATGGACGTTTGTGGTTCTCACGTTTGGGTTTGTGATTGGTGGACTGGGGGGGAGGCGGGACCTGGGGGTTTTGGCTTGCTTGTCTCTTCCCTGGTGTTCGCAGTTCGTTGGTGTGCGCGCTAACCAGCCCGTTACTGTTCTCCTGTCTATTTTGATTGCCAGTTGCTATACAGTGGAATAAACAGTCGAGTATTGAACTGTCTCCTCCTTATTCAAGACATTACACTGGTGTCAGAAGTAAAAAAAATAAAAAATAAAAAAGGAAAAGAAGAAGGAAAAGTTGGGTTAGAAGTTGTCGTTAGCCAGCCTAGCGCTGGGACAGTGAGATAGCTAGCAAGCTAGTCAACGTTAACGTTGCGTGCGGCGCCATGGATGGGAACGGAGCGAGGAGAAAAGTAAAGAAGGAGGAGATGAGCGACGATGAGCTGCAGGGAGCCCACGGGTCAGTGGACTTGGATAAAAAAACAAAGAAGTTGAGGGAGAGGAGCAACGTTAACTTGAGAGAGTTTGTGTCTGGGCTAGCAGCTGACGCAGGGTTCGCGCCTTCAGCAGCCCGTATATGGCTTCCCCTCCCGCGCACGGTATAACTCAGAGCGCTCTTGATGTAAACAACAATGGCGCCGCCTGTCGCCCAGCTGCTGCAAGAGTGAAGACACCCAAATTCTCTGGTAAGACAGACTGGGAGGCTTTTCATGCACAGTTTGAGCTGTTGGCCAAAGCAGAGGGGTGGTCGACAGATGAAAAAGCTCTACAGCTAGCCTTGTGCCTCACAGAGGATGCTCTCCCCTGCCTGCTGCTCCTGTGCCCAGAGGACAGGGGCAGTTATGGGGCATTAGTTGGGGCTCTGCAGAGGAGGTTTGGACATTGTCTGGAGTCCGGGGTGTTGCGCAACGAACTGAGCAATCGCTCCCGTATGCCTGGGGAGTCCCTGCGAGTGCTGGCCAATGACATCGAGAGCCTGACACGCCGGGCGTACGGCCACATGCCCCCTGAAGTGCAGAGCGAGCTGGCACGGGACCAATTCATCAGAGCCCTTCTACCCGCTGACCTCCGGGCTCAGGTACAGTTGCAGCATCCACGCACCCTGCAGTCAGCCTTTGAGATGGCTGTGGAGAGAGAGATGGTGTGGGCGTCGACCAGCACTGTGAGGAGCTGTCAGCCGGAGAGCTCACCAGCTGTGAGGGCCGCAGTCGGCGGCCTACAAGGAGAAGAGAAGCCGGCATGGGTGGGTGAAATGACTGAACTGTTGAGGGCTGCGTCGCTGCAGACTGCACGCATGCCTCGCCCGGGACCCAGGGTCTGCTGGGGGTGTGGCGAGGAGGGGCATGTGCTCAGAAAATGCCCCAAAATGGCTCGGGGAAACGGATCGGGTCTCGCTTAGAGGGGGCTGAGCGGACCCAAACCCCATCACCCCCACCATCCCTCTTCCCATCCCAATCTCCACCGCCATCCGCGACCTTTCCCTCACAGACACCGCTGCCGACAGGAGGAGCCCAACAGCACAGCCGGGGGGGCCTGGCTCCACCTCCCCCAGAGGCAGATGACATCACAGACTCCAAGCCCACTGTGGTGGTGGGGCGTGCAGGTGAGGGGGACTCGTGTTATGTCCCTGTCACGGTAGAAGGAGTACCCTGCTCAGCCTTAGTGGACACGGGGTCAACGGTGACTTTGGTACGGCCAGATGTGGTGCCTGGCTGGACTCGGGTTGAGCCCACCACTGTGCAGTTGCGCACGGTCACGGGTGAGCTCGCACCTCTGGTAGGCAAGGGCATGATGACTGTGACTGTGGGGGGGAGGGCTGTGCGTCATCCAGTGTGGATAGCTGCTGTCCAGGAGCCGTGTATCCTGGGTTTGGACTTCCTGAAGGCTACAGGCTGTCAGCTGGACCTGGAGAGGGGCACAGTGAGGTTACTGGAGGGGCCTGCTGTCAAGATGATTCCAGTTGTGACCTCCACCGCGCCTCCTGCCAGGCTCGTCTCCCCAGCAGTAAGTACAGCCGTAACTGTCCTCAACGACCCTCCCCCTTCCTCCCACGTGACTCTCCCCACCCCCTTCCTGTTGTCCACCCCTCATCCGGAGGCGACCCCCCCTTCTGGTACCTCTCAGGCGTGTTCCCATACCGGCGAGAGCCAGTCAGCGCCAGCCCAGCTTCCCCAGGCGGTGCCGGAGGGGACGCTGTCTGCAGTGAGAGAGGTATGGAGGAAGAACTGCGACGGACTAGACCCTCAGCAGCAGGGGCAATTGTGGCAGTTGTTGCTGGACTTCCAAGACAGTTTTGCCATGAGTGAGGAGGAGGTGGGGAGAACGGATCTTGTGCAGCACGACATCAACACGGGGAATGCCCCGCCCATCAGGTGCCGTCCTCGCCGCCTCCCTCTGGCTCGTCAGGAGGCGTGTGACAGAGCTGTGTGGAGCATGCAGCAGGCAGGTATCATCGAGCCCTCCGACAGCCCCTGGGCGGCAGCCGTCGTCATGGTTCCCAAGAAGAACGGGGACTGGCGACTCTGCGCTGACTACAGGCCGCTGAATAACGTCACCAGGAAGGACTCGTACCCCCTGCCGCGCATCGATGAGTCCCTGGACCTAGTCTCCGGGTCCTTTTGGTTCTCATCCCTGGACCTTCGCAGCGGGTACTACCAGGTGCCTCTCGCCCCAGCGGCCAGGCCCAAGACCGCGTTCTGCACGGGGCGGGGGCTGTGGCAGTTCCGAGTTCTCAGCTTCGGGCTCTGTAATGCCCCGGCCACCTTCGAGAGGCTGATGGACAGGGTGCTGGCTGGTGTCCCCCGTGAGCAGTGCCTGATCTACTTGGACGATATCCTGGTCCACGGCAGCTCTTTCGAGGCAGCCCTGGGGTCTCTGCGTCAGGTCCTGGAGAGGATTAGAGCAGCGGGCCTGAAGCTGCATCCGGACAAGTGCCGTTTTATGCAGAGGGAGGTGAATTTCTTGGGACACCGGGTGGGGGGTGAGGGCATAGGCACCTTGGAGGAGAAGGTGCAGGCAATCACCAGCTGGCCCACCCCCACCAGCCAGGCGCAGCTGAAGAGCTTTGTCGGTCTGGCCAGCTACTACAGGAGGTTTGTGCGAGGGTTCTCCAGCGTGGCTGCACCCCTGTATCAGCTGCTCCAGAAGGACAGGGACTTTGTGTGGACCAAGGAGTGTCAAGAGGCATTCAGCAGCCTGCAGCGTGCCTTGAGTGAGGCCCCGGTGCTCTCCCCGCCTGACCCCACCCTGCCCTTCATCCTGGACACAGACGCGAGCGGTGTGGGTGCGGGCGGAGTCCTGTCTCAGGTGGGTCCAAGCGGAGAGAGGGTGGTGGCGTACTTCAGCAGGAGATTCAACAAAGCTGAACGGCGCTACTGTGTCACCCGAAGAGAGCTCCTGGCGGTTGTGCTGTCCATCAAGCACTTCAGGTACTACCTGTGCGGCCTGCCCTTCACTGTGAGGACTGACCACTCTGCTCTCCAGTGGCTCCTGACGTTCAGGGAGCCAGAGGGGCAGATGGCCAGGTGGCTGGAGGAGCTCCAGGCGTACAACTTTACAGTGATGCACAGGGCCGGAGCACGCCACACCAATGCAGATGCTCTCTCCCGCCGCCCATGTGCTGAAGATGGGTGCCGCTACTGTGTGCGGAGGGAGACACGAGAGAGAGAGCTGCGTGCAGAGGAGGAGTGCTGTGCTGCAGTACGTCAGGGGCAGGTGATCGTCTGCCGAGAGCTGCAGACAGTGGAAGCAGCTGAGTGGAGGAGGCAGCAAGAGCAGGACACAGACCTACAGCCCGTGCTGCAGTGGGTGGAGGTGCAGCGGCGACCCCTAGTGGATGAAGTGGCTGCGCTCTCCAAGGCGACCAAGGGGCTGTGGGCTGCATTTGAGTCCCTGCGGCTGTGTGACGGTGTGCTGCAGCGGGCGTGGAAAGAGCCGGCGACAGGGGAAGAGAGGTGGCAGGTGGTGGTCCCCAAGGGCCTGCAGGAGACTGTACTCAAGGCAATGCATGGAGCAGTGGGGAGTGGGCACTTCGGGGTCAGTAAGACACTCCGCCGTCTCCGCCAGAGTTTCTACTGGGGGCGAGCCAGGAGAGATGTGGAGGACTTTTGCCGCCGCTGTGACCCCTGTACGGCTCGCAAAGGTCCCACTGGACGCTCCCACGCCCCACTGCAGCAGTTTCCAGCTGGGGCACCAATGGAGAGAGTGGCGGTGGACATAGTGGGCCCGTTTCCCCGCTCAGACAGGGGGAATCGCTATGTCCTCACCGCCATGGACTATTTCACTAAGTGGCCCGAGGCCTACGCCCTCCCGGACCAGGAGGCAGAGACCATAGCGGACGCACTGGTGGAGGGCATGTTCTGCCGCCTGGGGGTGCCCGAGTGTATCCACAGCGACCAGGGGAGGAACTTTGAATCCCGGGTTTTCGCCTGCATGTGTGACCGACTGGGGATGCACAAGACCCGCACCACCCCCTTGCACCCCCAGAGCGACGGTTTGGTGGAGAGGTTTCACCGGACCCTGGGCCAGCAGCTGGCCATCCTCACGTCGAGGCATCAGCGAGACTGGGACACGCACCTGCCCCTGGTGCTTATGGCGTGTCGCTCAGCAGTCCAAGCGTCTACCTCCTGCACCCCAGCCCTTCTCATGCTGGGGAGAGAGCTCCGCACCCCGGCAGAGCTGGCGTTTGGGCGTCCTCCTGACTCCCTAGCCATTTCCCCGGGCCCAGAGTATGCCAGGAGGCTTCAGGACCGCCTGGAGTCAGCCCATAGTTTTGCCCGCGAACAGCAGCAGCGCGCTGGCATCAGACAGAAACGGAACTATGATGTGGGGACCCGGGGAAGGCACTTTCTGCCAGGAGAGCTGGTCTGGGTCTACAGCCCCCAACGGAAGAAGGGCCGGTGTCCCAAGCTGGACAGCCAGTGGTCGGGGCCCTGCAGAGTGCTGGAGAGGGTGGGGGCGGTTGTCTACAGGGTGCAGCTGCCCCCCCGCGGGAGGAAGGTGGTGCTCCACAGAGACAGACTGGCTCCCTACAGGGGGGGCTCCCTCCCTCAGGGCTCAGGGAGGGCGTCGACCCCTCCTCCTCCAGCGTCCCCCCCGGCTGCCCCCTCCTCGCCCACTCCAGGTTCCTCAGTGATGGTCCCCCCAGCCCTTTCCCCGTCACCCCAGTCTCCTTTCCCTGTCCCTCGGAACAGCAGCCCCCTGCCGGGGACTGGTCTCCCCGGGCACTCGTTCCCTGCTTCCCCGGCTGCATTCCCTGTCCCCCTTCCCCCAGCAGCACGCCAGACCTCGCAGAGGCAGAGGAGACCTCCAGGTCGCTTTGGAGACTTTGTTTGTTCCCTCGGGGGCGAGGAACGTATTGGTGGGGGGGCAATGTAGCGACCTAGGATGGGAGTAGTTAATGTGTGAGTTGATGGACGTTTGTGGTTCTCACGTTTGGGTTTGTGATTGGTGGACTGGGGGGGAGGCGGGACCTGGGGGTTTTGGCTTGCTTGTCTCTTCCCTGGTGTTCGCAGTTCGTGGGTATGCGCGCTTACCAGCCCGTTACTGTTCTCCTGTCTATTTTGATTGCCAGTTGCTATACAGTGGAATAAACAGTCGAGTATTGAACTGTCTCCTCCTTATTCAAGACATTACAATAAGAATAGTCCTAACGTCACATCTATACAACTCATTCATGTTAAGACATGCAAACGTCACATCTAGGCCAGCATAGCGTCAGGCGCGCAGATTGGCTGGGGCAAGGGGGCACTGCCCCCCCTGGTGGCCAGATGAGCAAACTGTCTGCAACGCGTCCAAAACATGTATTCTAGAGACTGGGTCGCGACCGGATCAGAGAAATGCACTGAACAGCCTAACCCTAACCCTAACCCTGCACTGAACAGACTAACCCTAACCCTAACCCTGCACTGAACAGACTAACCCTAACCCTAACCCTGCACTGAACAGACTAACCCTAACCCTAACCCTGCACTGAACAGACTAACCCTAACCCTGCACTGAACAGACTAACCCTAACCCTGCACTGAACAGCCTGGCTCCTGCTTGCGTGAGAACTGATCGCTTTGCGGTGCTTATTCCTCATCCAGTTGGGTGGTTGGAAAACTTTCAACTGAATGTTCATATTGTTCTGATAATTGTAGCTATAGCAACATAAGAGTGACAGCTTTGACAGCAACCCAAACATGAGCTAATCCCATAACTGTAGGCCTACCATTGCTAGCTTTGATATAAATGCAGATAGGCTACATGTGAAGAGGCAATTGCTGGATTCTAATACGCTGTTTATAATGACACATCCCGACATTGAAGCATGAAAGGCGTAGCATACATTCTGTTTTAATGAAGAAATAAAAAGTCTGTAAACTCTGCCTAAAAGCATTTATTTGGTCTCATTTATTAGCTTAATTATTCAATACGTGTGGGTGTTTTCAATTATAATATTGTATTCTTGATACAAGAATGTTGACATTTCATGTAGCATATTTCAGTAGCAGGCTATTCAACACGTTGAATGAATTACATTAATTAATTAAATATTCATATAGCCTAGGCTTTGAAACATTCGTAGGCCTGTTTTCTTGCCTATGTGAATGAATATCGGCCCATAATCTGACTTGCCGTGTTGCTCTGATCCAGGCAGTCACCTTTCACTTTTGTCACTGTTTGCAGTATCTACAGAAATTGTTAATATTTAATATTATTTCGTTACTCACGAAGTGAAGACAGTTTTCGAACAATGAAAGACATGAAGTGCAGACATTGCCTAAGAGAAAGGAGGCGCAGTTGAACGAAATGTGGATATTGGACAGAATAAGCACTGTTTTGAAATGTTGTGGGTCAATCATGCAGCTGTAACAGAATATGCGCATTCCACGTATTTATACCACTATTACAATCCCTATTTGATGAGGGAGGGGGCTGGGACTCACTGCCCCCCCTGATCAAAAAGTCAAAGTGCGCGTATGCATAGCGTTCATCATGGGGCATGTAGCAAGTTTAATGGCTATTGACCAAACAGCTATATTAATTAAATTTAATATTGATAAGACCATTAATTTACGCATTCAAACAGTCAGCAATTTTTTGCCATCTTTCCTTCCTCGCTTTAGCTGCAACAACCGTGTTACTCTTGGCCAGAATAATAATATGTTTGTAGTCTTGATATTTCTGAATGATGAGCGTCTGCTCCTCTTGTGTGAAGTGGGCGGGTCTAGATCGCATCCATGTTTGTGATTGGCCAGACCGGCAAACACCGCCTCTTCATATGTGCACGCGCTCATAGCTAGATTAGATCAGCTGGGTCGAGTTAACGAGTTGATGACCACCCTCGTGGTACCGTTTATCCGTGATTGCGGTTGTCTCGTTTACTCGAGGGAGAAGTTGAACTGGATGTGTTGAACCACGTTCGTAGTAGCTCAGAACATGAGGTTCTCCTGATCCCGGTGAAGGAACTCACTGGAGCGCACACACACACACACACACACACACACACACACACACACACACACACCCACCCACCCACCCACACACGCGCGCGCGCACACACACGCAATACACACGCGCGCACGCTCAAGACAATGTAGGCTATGGTGTGATTATGACGTAACAACCATCTGAGTTCAGTTCGATGGCTTTATTAAGATGAAAGTTGTTAAATATCATTCAGTGTGTGGTTTACAAGAGCGACATCATGGTAAGAACAATACCCCTCCCCTCACCCCCATAATTATCTGGATGTTGATTTAGGTTTTTATTATAATTGTCTATTCTATTTGCGTATAATTGTCTACCCATAATGCGTTTCTAAAAGTAGCTCAGGTCTATATACGCTTAGGTGGCCTGAAGTTTGTCATTGTTGGCCTAGAGACCAGAAATCCAATATTTTTGAAGGTCTGGGTAGCCTGCGCAAAAATTGGGAATATGGCCCAGCTCCAAGGAGTATCCCACTTCATTAGGCCTGGAGGCTTGTAGCAGCAATAATGGAACAACTACCGTTAATGCAATAGCTAACTGCCAATAACGTAAGCCTAACATTATTTCAATTCGTAGCCTATAGGCTTAATAAAAGTCGATGGGCATAATGTAATAACTGGACAATAATGTGATACACGTAGAGCGGAGGAGAGCGTGACCTGGGTTAGCGCCTCACACCACGTAGCCGTAGGCCCGAATATCAGGCTGCCACCATCACCACGAGGGCGCAGAGCGGCTTGTTCATAGTTGACGGCGATGTGCGCGGTTGCAGGTCCGATGGTTCACCCGCGGTTCAGAAACCCCGTGGCCCCGTGACTCTGGTTCACCCGCGGTTCAGAAACCCCGTGGCCCCGTGACTCTGGTTCACCCGCGGTTCAGAAACCCCGTGGCCCCGTGACTCTGGTTCACCCGCGGTTCAGAAACCCCGTGGTCCCGTGACTCTGGCAGCCTACGGGCGGAGATCAAAGCATGTCGCCAAACTACCGGTTAAGAATGGTCTTTCCTGGAGAACATACCACACATGCTCGGGATATTATAGGTGAGAATTAAGCCTTCTCAAGACAAATCTATAATTAGCTGTATTTGATATGTAGCGGATACTTGGAATTATTTATTTAATAGCCTAATATCAATAGGTCTGATTAAATCTGCATAATTGATCACTCCACTCAGAATAGATCAGTGATGAATGTGACTTAGCTGGATGTGTTGAAAGCTTAATCAAGATGACTGTTCACTTCACAGGATGAACTAAACACAGAGGGAAAGAAGAGGTCTTACAGGAAAGCAGACAGAAGACCTGCTAAGGTGAGACCTGGAGCAGAGGAGCGAGTCAGGTCCTCTGTGATTCAACCCTATACTTAGGGCTGAGTAGGCTACTCTACCCTAACAAAGAAGACTTAGGGCTGAGTAGGCTACTCTACCCTAACAAAGAAGACTTAGGGCTGAGTAGGCTACTCTACCCTAACAAAGAAGACTTAGGGCTGAGTAGGCTACTCTACCCTAACAAAGAAGACTTAGGGCTGAGTAGGCTACTCTACCCTAACAAAGAAGACTTAGGGCTGAGTAGGCTACTCTACCCTAACAAAGACACCCACCTACCCACCCACCTACCCACCTACCTATACCCACCCACCTACCTATCCACCTACCTATCTATCTATCTATCTATCTATCTATCTATCTATCTATCTATCTATCTATCTATCTATCTATCTATCTATCTATCTATCTATCTATCTATCTATCTATCTATCTATCTATCTAATCTGTGATTACATCCATGACCCATACATGGATGTATGTAAACAGGACCTGGTCATGGTGGCAAAGAAAACATCTTGTAAAGATTCAAGATCAAAGACAGTGCAGTTATATTTGTTACAAACAGTAGATAAAAACCAATCAGGGGTATAAAGCCAGAGTCAATCAGGAGCCGGTTGCACCAGTCGTTACTAAGTGGTACTAGGCCTAGTCATAGCCTAAGTGTTGACTAACTCGAGATTTGGTCACTACTCAATTTAAATGGGTTGCACCACTCACGACTAGTTCCTAGTAACAACTCAATATTGACCCACCCTGGGAGGTGGTGTAAGTGATGACTAGTGCGAGGAAGTAGCATCTTCAACTCTGCTATTAGGACGGAGGTGGGCTGAAACATTGTAGCTAAATCTGTCGGTGGAAAAATTATTTTTTTTAGCAGATGTCTTAGTTATATCAAGATTAAGCTAACTATTGGCACCGGTGTGCTTATTGGTGTCATATTTAATAAGTTTGAGTAATGTCACGATCGAGCTAGCTAAGCACCTTTAGCTCAATGGTCTCAGTTGCTGGTTAGCGAGGGGAGTCCCAGCCCAGCTGATAACCCTCCGTTGCGGGTTGGGGGGAAGCAACGGTCGGCTGGGATCCTGCCTCTCATAGTTAACCAGCAACTGGTCAGTGGACGGTACCAGGCAGCCTACGGTATGTCTGAATCAAAGAAGGTTATCAAACTAGCTGGCTAGGATCATTTAAGCATAACAATCCAACGGCTCCAACTCCCCCAAAAGAACCCCTCCACTGCACAAGCACCAACCCCAATAATAATAATAATAATAATAATAAGCACAAGCTACCGAGTGCAACGTTAGCCTTGCTAACGGAGATAATGAATTTGGAGGAGAGTGTTGCAGCTGGTGCTAAACGAGGCAAAGGAAGAATATTTTGTGGACTATTATCACATCCATTTCACAGTTGGGATTATACAGAAAGGTGAGGATCGAGCCTGTGTTGGATGACCAACTCAAATGCCTGGCCAGCTCAATATTGTTGCAAGTTTAACATGAATCGCATATGCGAGCCGGAGCCCGTCGCTTTCACTGGATGACTCGTGAAGCATGCTACATTTATCTCGCATACTAAACATGTTTTCGTGGAGTAGTACAGGTATGTACTAGATCGCATGTAGTAGGCGAGTTGCAGTATGTACTATATAGTATGTAATATGGACATTGGGACACGGCCCAAGCTCCTTGGTAAGGGCTGGGTAAGGGCGACCAACCTCCTTGTTTACATTTTTACTTGCTTACCGATTGGCTATTTGGATCCTGCCGTCACAGTCATACAACGTCATCTTGACTGCAGGTGCAGATCGAGGGTTCGCGGTACATCACAGCCAGATTGCAATTATGATGTCATAAATACAACATGTTCTATGTTCTTCTGGCCTGTAAATATTTTACTATCTTACTATTACTACTGTCATGCAGCATGTATCAGGCTAGGAGATCCAGGAAGTGTTTCCTCTAGTGGATTACATCAGGTCACATCACAAGTCCATTACCACCTTGGACAAAATCCAATTGCATCTTCTGTCAAAAGTGATTTTTAACTTTATTTATTCATTTTTGTTTTACAGTCAATTGAGATTCATCCAGAAGCTTGGGTGGTACTGTTCTCTGTTCTCAACCTGCCAGTCTCTCTTCCACTGTGGTGTCTCTTCTACTCTCTCCCCTCTCTCTCTTTTTCTCTTTCTCTCCGTCTCTCTCTTTTTCTCTTTCTCTCTCCCTCTCTCTTATCCCCTCTCTCTCTTTCTCTCTCCCCTCTCTCTTTCTCTCTTTCCCGCTACTGCTTCTATTTCCCCATCAGAACCACCCTAGAGATGTTGATCTGTTCTCTCTCTCCCTCTCTCTTCCTCTCCCTCTCTGTCTCTTTCTGTCTCTCTATCTCTCTCTCTATCTCTCTCTACTTCTCCCTCTCTCTCTCTCTCTCTCTCACTCTCTCTCTCTCTTTCACTCTCTCACTCTCTCACTCTCTCTCTCATTCTCTCTCTTTCACTCTCTCACTCTCTCTCTCTCTCACTCTCTCTCTTTCACTCTCTCTCACTCTCTCACTCTCTCTCTCTCCCCAGAGTGTAGCTGAGTTGCACAAGTGCTCAGCAGAGGGGATCATGGAGTGGGTTGTCATGGTGACCATGGCCCTCTACCAGATCCTCCGTCTCCACCCGGACCAAGATGGCCGCCGGCCGGCCGCCGACGTCGCACCGCGCCCGCCGCCGTCTCGGGACGGGCGCACGGGTCCGAGCGAGGAGGCGCGTTTCAGTCCAGCAGGCCCTCCCCAGGACCGCGCCTCTCTCCCGGGCTCGGACCCCCCACCCCGCTCCCCCAGCGCGGCTCTGAGGGTCATCTCCCAGAACTCGGAGGAGGCGGAGCTCACGGCCACGGCGTCCGTAGCCGTGAGAGAGATCCTGCGGAGGGTGAAGAGGAGGATGGAGAGAGAAGAGGAAGAGGAGGCGCCTGAGGAGGAGGAGGTGGCGCTCTTCCACCCCGGCGCCTTCCTGCACGACCCCCGTCTGCTCCGGAACGCCTGGCGGGACGCCCGGGAGAAGGCGCGGCGTATTGGTGGCGCCGTCACCTCCTCCTCCTCCTCCTCCTCCTCCTCCTCAGACGGCTCGGGGGCCAGTGGCGGCGTGCCGGAGGACGCCTGGATGATGGGCCACATCGGGTCGGCGGTCCGCGCCATGGAGGACGCGTCGGCCGCCCCGGAGACCCTGGCGGTGGGTCCGACCGGCCGGAACACCTCCTCCTCCGGCCCCAGCAGCAGCGCAACCCTGGAGGAGGAGGAGGAGGAGAGCCTCTCGGACGCCCTGGCCCGCCACGCCCTGTTCCAGAGCCCCGGCCTGGTCTCCGCGGAGGAGAAGCTGGAGCTGGTCAGGCTGGTGGGAAGCCTCCTCCGGGAGACGACGGAGCCCGCTGAGGGAGCCCCTCCCCCGGCCCGACCCCGGAGCCCCTGCGCCAGGAGTCAAACCGGCAGCCCTGCTGGAGAGGAGGAGCAGGAGAACCACGCCACACCCCTCCCCGCCTACGGACCCGACCTCGCCCTGCACAAAATGTTCGATGCCATCGCGAGGGAGCGCCCCGATCACGACGGCGACGACGACGATGGCGAAGAGTCCCCCGGCCTCCACTTCTTCTCCAAGGAGCTGATCCGCCGGGTCCACCGGCAGCTCCTGGACCCCCCGCGCTCGGGGCGCCGGCCGCCGGACGCCCACCACTGCCGCTCAACGCCCACCCTGCGGAGCCCCGAGACCGAGCGGCGTCTGGAAGAACAGATCTTCACGCCGCTGCTCTACCGCTTCATCCGACGGGCCGTGGGGAAGCTGGTGGCGGACTTCGTGGGCGTGGCGGCCGCCACCGACACCTGTCCGCACGACGGCAGCCGGAGGGGCCGGGACTCCTCTGGCGAGGCGTCGTGGGGCAGCAGCGACAGCAGTGGTGACCGGAGGGGCGAGCTGGACGCCACATGCGAGGTGCTGACCGCCCGGGCGCTGGCCAAACTCCAGGACACCTGCGATGACCCCAATGAAGCCAGAGTCATCGTCGACAAAGGTACAGACGTCTCTCTTATTGCATGATATTACACACGGTCTGATGTTATCATGTTATTACACACAGTCGAATGTTATCATGTTATTACACAGTCTGTTATCATGTTATTACACACAGCCTGATGTTATCATGTTATTACACACGGTCTGATGTTATCATGTTATTACACACAGTCTGTTATCATGTTATTACACACGGTCTAATGTTATCATGTTATTACACAGTCTAATGTTATCATGATATTACACACAGTCTAATGTTATGTTATTATACACGGTCTAATGTTATCATGATATTACAGGCAGTCTAGTGTTTTCATGTTACTGTAGACCAGAGTCATTCTCACCTTAATAATAGTTTTACCTGAGCATGTTTTAAAACGTTATGATAGTTATGAGTGTTATTACTGTGTAACAGTAGCATATTTTTCAACACAGCTATGAGTGTTACTACTGGCAACATGGAGAAGAACAGGAGTAGCAGGAGGAGGAGCAGGAGGAGGAGGAGCTGTGAGCAGTCTGGAGAGATAGACTCCTCCTCCTTCTCCTCCTCCTACCAGACCCCCACCTCCCTCACCTCTTCCTGGAGCCTCCCAAACACCGCCTCGTTGGTAAGGAGACAACGCACACACACACACACACGTGCACATACCCACACACACACACACACACATACACACACGTGTACATACACACACACACATGCCGTGTTTAGAATTGACCTGAGTAGTAGTAGGATTAATACATTAGATAGTAGATAGATAGCTCCAGATATAATATAAATGTATTGACATCCACATAATGAATACATACAGTAATAATGAGTTTTTATTAGACGTCTAACTCTACAGTATATATATGCTTGTCTTCTTTTCTCTGATTCCCAGATCAGTGGTCAGGAAGCTGAAGCTGTCCCCCAGGATGGACAGAAGACATCTAGAGAGGACAAGAAGAAAAAGACCGGCAAGAAACACAAAAAGAGCAGCGTTACTCCCCTGTCCTGCGATGGTAAGACCCCTTCATGTTTCAGTCCAGCAGGCTCTCCCCAGGACCGCGCCTCTCTCCCGGGCTCGGACCCCCCACCCCGCTCCCCCAGCGCGGCTCTGGAGGAGGAGGAGGAGGAGGAGCAGGAGAACCACGCCACACCCCTCCCCGCCTACGGACCCGACCTCGCCCTGCGGAGCCCCGAGACCGAGCTGCGTCTGGAAGGACAGATCTTCACGGCGCTGCTCTACCGCTTCATCCAACGGGCCGTGGGGAAGCTGGTGGCGGACTTCCTGGGCGTGGCCGCCGCCGCCAACACCCGTCCGCACGACGGCGGCCGGAGGGGCCGGGACTCCTCCGGCGAGGCGTCGTGGGGCAGCAGCGACAGCAGCGGTGACCGGAGGGGCGAGCTGGACGCCACATGCGAGGTGCTGACCGCCCGGGCGCTGGCCAAACTCCAGGACACCTGCGATGACCCCAATGAAGCCAGAGTCATCGTCGACAAAGGTACAGACGTCTCTCTTATTGCATGATATTACACACAGTCTGATGTTATCATGTTATTACACATGGTCTGATGTTATCATGTTATTACACATGGTCTGATGTTATCATGTTATTACACACGGTCTGATGTTATCATGTTATTACACATGGTCTGATGTTATCATGTTATTACACACGGTCTGATGTTATCATGTTATTACACACAGTCGAATGTTATCATGTTATTACACACAGTCTGATGTTATCATGTTATTACACACGGTCTGATGTTATCATGTTATTACACACGGCCTGATGTTATCATGTTATTACACATGGTCTGATGTTATCATGTTATTACACATGGTCTGATGTTATCATGTTATTACACATGGCCTGATGTTATCATGTTATTACACATGGTCTGATGTTATCATGTTATTACACACGGCCTGATGTTATCATGTTATTACACATGGTCTAATGTTATCATGTTATTACACACGGTCTGATGTTGTCATGTTATTACACATGGTCTGATGTTATCATGTTATTACACATGGTCTGATGTTATCATGTTATTACACATGGTCTAATGCAGGGTCCAACAGTACGTTTTTTCTTCACTTTCCTGGTCGGACAAGTGGATCAGAACGTTGCCCAAAGTCAAATTTTACTTGCCCCTATAAAAACGAACCAGTTTTATCCAGCCTGCTCTCAAACTTTCAGCAAACTGTGCATAGTTGGAGTTTAGCCCACATCCTCTAATGCACCCAAGTGACCCAACTAAACTCCTCTGTCCAAGACAATTAAAACGCTCGCACTTGAGCTCATACATCTTGTCTTTACCCAGCACCATTTGAAAGACGTCTGACTGACAGCCATGTGTCACAGTACTAGCCTTGTGTCACCCTACTAGCCATGTGTCACCCTACTAGCCTTGTGCCACCCTACTAGCCTTGTGTCACCCTACTAGCCTTGTGTCACCCTACTAGCCATGTGTCACCCTACTAGCCTTGTGTCACCCTACTAGCCATGTGTCACCCTACTAGCCTTGTGTCACCCTACTAGCCATGTGTCACCCTACTAGCCATGTGTCACCCTACTAGCCATGTGTCACCCTACTAGCCATGTGTCACCCTACTAGCCTTGTGTCACCCTACTAGCCATGTGTCACCCTACTAGCCTTGTGTCACCCTACTAGCCATGTGTCACCCTACTAGCCATGTGTCACCCTACTAGCCTTGTGTCACCCTACTAGCCTTGTGTCACCCTACTAGCCTTGTGTCACACTACTAGCCATGTGTCACAATTCTAGCCATGTGTCACCCTACTAGCCTTGTGTCACCCTACTAGCCATGTGTCACCCTACTAGCCATGTGTCACACTACTAGCCTTGTGTCACCCTACTAGCCTTGTGTCACCCTACTAGCCATGTGTCACCCTACTAGCCATGTATCACACTATTAGCCATGTGTCACCCTACTAGCCATGTCACCCTACTAGCCATGTGTCACCCTACTAGCCTTGTCACACTACTAGCCATGTGTCACACTTCTAGCCATGTGTCACTCTACTAGCCATGTGTCACTCTACTAGCCTACTGAGTTCTTCATTGGCCAACGGCGAGTGCCAGGGGAGGGGGCTATGCTATAGAGAACATTCGCTATGATACGACGATGATCGATGACGATAATAAAAATTGGGTGGGGGGGGGGGTAAAATTTGTTTACAAAAAAGTACATTTATTGTTACTACTCTCCCGAGGCAAGTGAGTTGCTTGATTTACTAGCCTGACGTGGCGTTTTACTTGACCTGGGCAGTCGGGCAATCCTTATTGTTGGACCCTGTCTAATATGATCATGTAATTACACACAGTCTAATGTTATCATGATATTACACACAGTCTAATGTTATCATGATATTACACACAGTCTAATGTTATCATGATATTACACGCAGTCTAATATGATCATGTTATTTCACAGTCTAATGTTATGCTATTACACAGTCTAATGTTATCATGTTATTACACACAGTCTAGTGTTAGGTTATTACACACAGTCTAATGTTATCATGTTATTACACACAGTCTAATGTTATCATGATATTACACAGTCTAATGTTATGTTATTATACACGGTCTAATGTTATCATGATATTACAGGCAGTCTAGTGTTTTCATGTTACTGTAGACCAGAGTCATTCTCACCTTAATAATAGTTTTACCTGAGCATGTTTTAAAACGTTATGATAGTTATGAGTGTTATTACTGTGTAACAGTAGCATATTTTTCAACACAGCTATGAGTGTTACTACTGGCAACATGGAGAAGAACAGGAGTAGCAGGAGGAGGAGCAGGAGGAGGAGGAGCTCTGAGCAGTCTGGAGAGATAGACTCCTCCTCCTTCTCCTCCTCCTACCAGACCCCCACCTCCCCCTCCTCTTCCTGGAGCCTCCCAAACACCCCCTCGTTGGTAAGGAGACAACACACACACGTGCACATACACACACACACACACACACACAGACACACACACACGTGCACATACACGCACACACACACACACATGCACATACACACACACACACACACACAGACACACACACACACACACACATGCCGTGTTTAGAATTGACCTGAGTAGTAGTAGGATAAATACATTAGATAGTAGATAGATAGCTCCAGATATAATATGAATGTATTGACATCCACATAATGAATACATACAGTAATAATGAGTTTTTATTAGACGTTAACTCTACAGTATTTATATGCTTGTCTTCTTTTCTCTGATTCCCAGATCAGTGGTCAGGAAGCTGAAGCTGTCCCCCAGGATGGACAGAAGACATCTAGAGAGGACAAGAAGAAAAAGACCAGCAAGAAACCCAAAAAGAGCAGCGTTACTCCCCTGTCCTGCGATGGTAAGACCCCTACATGTCTGCTCTCCAAACTTTTCTTCTACTATAACTCTCACACACACACACACACATACACATGCGCACACACACACACACACAGACAGATGCGCACACACACACACACACACACACAAAGCTCTGTTTTCATGAGACTTGCTGTGATGTCATATCCTGTTGTGCATGATGGTGTGTTTCCTGTCCTGGTCCAGAGCCTGCTGAGTCCTCCAGCAGCAGAGAGGAGGAGGAGGAGGAGGAGAAGAAGAAGAGGAGGTCCAGCAGAGGCTGGTTCCAAAGGGCCTCCTCCGCGCTCTCCAGGGCTTTCTGCTTCAGCTGTTGCAGGAAGAAGACTGGCCAGCAGAGGGCGACTCCTGCTCACTGACTGAACTACAACAACAACACAGCAGCTTCTCTGAGGGCTGGACCGCTGCATAACATCACCCTCAATATCACTACACATAAAACATCACCCTCAATATCACTACACATAAAACATCACCCTCAATATCACTACACATAAAACATCACCCTCAATATCACTACACATAAAACATCACCCTCAATATCACTACACATAAAACATCATCCCTACGTTCTATTACGGTCCGTTCATCAGTTCACAGCTTCAATGAAAACTACAATAAAATCTTTAGCATTTAAACAATATGCTGCAACTCTCTTCTATTCTTCAGATGTCAGAATGTGCAGGTGTGGTGTAGCGTGTGCTCATCTGGTCCTTCTGTTCAAGCCTCTACTGACCAGCGTTTAGTCAGACTCATATTTATTCACGTTGCGTCTTGCTGGTTTCTACTGCTTCATTCAGAACACGGCGGTTTTTTAACGGCGTAAATGAACCAACGCACACCCCCCATCGGCCCACCCACGCACACACACGCGCACACACACACACACACACACACACACACACACCTGTGTGAGGATCCTGCGGATGTCGGCGTCGGTGTGGCTGGAGTTGAGCTGTCCCAGCAGCAGCTCTGCCGTCAGACACTGGGACACGTAGTTGGCCACCCTGCTGCCATCGTACCCGTTAAACACCCCATACAGGAAGCGGCCATCCTCGCCTCTGGTCGGACACGGACACACACACACACACACACACAGGATGTGTTAATACTTTCAACATCCGCCCAGTCCTAATTGCAGTAACCTGTCATCACTGTCACACTATACTGGCATTGCAACCATGTTCTCTAATCTGCTGCACACTGTATTATATATCCACAGTGCGTGTAGCCCCCACCGGGTGTGGCCGAGGGTCGTTTCTGGGTGAGCTAGCACCTGAATCGGAGGTGCCCGTCTTCGTTGGGGTGGCTCTGGGTGTCCTTGCCGTCCGGGCCGTAAATACAGTTGGGCGCAGATCCGACACCGCACATCTGACACAGCGGCAGGTCGTCCGTCCAGCTCTGATGCTGGGCGACCCCGGAAGAGAGAGGTCAGCGGAGATAGCAACACGACTTTAATACTGACATAAGACAGATGTAAAAACAAACCGTATATAGCTATACGTGATTGCCATTACACACAAAGGCGCATCTGATGTCCAGCCACTGCATTATAATTTACATCCAATTCGATCCTATTCGGGGTATTTAGGTAGCATTGCTACCATAGCTAGCCATGAGAGTCTCAAATCAAATGTAACACAATGGACTGGATGAAACAAGATAGCACTATGGTGGCTTAAAAGTTTTGCTTCGACAAGAAATGCATGCCATGGTTTGCTATAGCAACAGCCTGACATATATTTAGCCAACTGCTAGCTAGTCGTCTAACGTTATTTAGCACTAGGTTAGCTTGGCTAGAGCGATTGCAAACACACAAACCAGGCCCCTTTGTACGGATAACTAGACAGACTGACCCGCATACGATATGCAAATGTAACCCTGGGTTTAGATTGACAAGCTGTTTGAAATAGTGTCAATAGGTACACTGTCTCTTTAAGATTTTACGATCGCAAGTACAGCTTTACGGCACTAGAGTAAGAGCTCCATAGAAATGTATTGGCAGGGGATTTCGCGGGCTCACTTGACCATACGCTACTGAAGAGAGAGGTCAAAGCTTCATGCTTCCAGACTCTTAGCTAGCTACTCTGATCGTCGAGTGCACCACTGACCCACTCATGCAATATTCTCCTGCTAGCACCCTGGATGAGACTGGAGCTGAACAGAGACTGTCATTCTACTGAGAGCTGAAGATTAGTCAGCAACTATCATCCACCTTTACTACGGGATCTCTTGTTGAGTACAAGACTTTTCTTTATTTTTTCTTTATAGAGCTCTATAATATTTTCTGGGTACCCAACTCTTTTCTGTTTTTTCTATTTTATCTTTTTGCTTGAACTGCCTATTGGGACTGTTAATATGGACTGAGTCGTATGGAATATCAAGTTCCTTTTTTAATTCATGTTGTTCATTGTTCAAAAGAAGAGGACTCACATAGCCTTAGAGGTTTATTAAAGTGTCGGTTATTTACTATATTGATTCATACCTTTGAGTTAGAACCTGAAGAGAAGGTAACCTTGTTGTGAATGTTTTGATTGTTATTTTGAGTGTGACATAAAAGGAAGATACGTTCCAGTCCAACTTTAGTTTATGGACTTAGGTAGCATACTACTACCAGCCCTGAGCAATAAAACCCTTTTAGAGTACAACTTTATTCTAGTCTCGGTTTGACTCATTTATTTTAGATAGTTGGTTACACAAACCTTGCCAGAGATCAGTGTGCATGTTTTCAAAAGGAGAAACTCTTAATTATCTTACGCTTTGCATCAGATTCCTGCGCTGGGACGCCATCTTGGACGGAACTCTGCTGTCAAGTTTTGTTGAGCGGTCATGATGGGCGTGCGCGACCCGCTGCGTACCAGCTGCGCATGTTCACTGATTTCTAGAACATGTGCACCAGCTTGAGTACATTTTGGTGGAGGGGGATTTACTTGGGTATTGAGGATACACATCAGTCAGTTTATGCCATGGATGTATTAATAGAACTGGATACAGCCACTCCATTCACTGACCGATATCAACAATGAAGCCCTATTGAACCGCGCCATCTTGGCAAATTTGTAGTCATTTGGCTATTTCCGGTGAATTTTGTACTTGCGCAGTTGAGCTTTTCTGTCCAACGCGCGTCCACGGAAAAGTTCACCTTTATATGAAATGTAGACGCACGTTCCCGGCTCTCTCGGCTCTCCCCGCTTTGATTTAGCAATGAAAACCGGCTTGCATATTAACCTGTTTTTGTCAAATATATCCATTGGAGAAATTATTTTTTCATCCAGATATTTTAGTTTTAACAGGTTAAATATAACTGAACATGTTTTGTTTGCTAGTAGATGGTATTCATTCCGTTCGCGATAACGTTATTGCAGCCAGGCTGAATTCCTCCAGGGAGCCAGTGACCGGCGAGTTGAAAAGCTTCACTCCCCACCAGCAGGAGCTTTGGCCGCTGCTACCGCATCTCGGATAACCCGCTGAGTTCTTGGCTGCTATTTCACATTCGCCCTTGATCAATCGAATCTTATCTCCGTATAAATACACATTAAGCCTATATCGCCTTATTCACCACAAAATATGTTTCAATCTGTGGTTATTTTCATAGATAGATTTTGCCTCATTTTTGATAATTTACTGCCATGCAGGCCGTCTGCGCTGTCCCCAGCACCACCTAAACAGAGGAAGTTTGAAATGTCTAAATATTCCCAAGCATGTATTTCCATTCGTAAATCACATTAGCTGACCTGCCCGGACAACTGCATCTCATCCGATAAACATAGCCTATGAGCAATACATCCATGATGGCAAGCCAGAAACGCAGACACAAGTTCAAGTACCACAAATAAAGGTAGCCTATTAATTCTAACATCAACGGGGTCCCGGCTAAGTCTTTTAATACCATCCATCGTCATCCGCTTATCCGGGGTCGGGTCGCGGAGGCAGCAGTTCCAGCAGGGAGCCCCAGACATCCCTTTCCCTAGCAGCATCAACCAGTTCTTCCTGGGGAATCTTTAGCCGTTCATAGGCCAGTGCGGATGTTTAATCAAATGTGTTAATGAAAATGACCACAAAAAAGGAGAGTAGTCAAAGCACACCGCTCAAAAAGGGCTTAATACATACAACAAACTGATCAGGCTAATCATTTTTTAATGAAAATGACCACAAGACAACCTCCTGTGCATAGTTGAAATGGTAGTGGGATACGGTGATAAACTGGAGTGATCATTTGACAGCAATTATTAGCCTTTTCCAGGAATGGACAGAAATGGGATATTTTTTTAGAATAACAGGAATGTATTCACATACAATGGAAAGGAGTTGATGTGTAGGTATAAAGATGAAACGATACACTGAGTTTGGGTGTTTTCAGTCAACGTTGGCGTTGACAGCTTCTAGCTATCGAATGGCCGACCGGTGTAAGATGGATAGCCTAACGTTAGAGAGATAAATGTAGGCTATGGTTATGTTAATAAAGCTAACAATGATGTTGTAACATGCATGCAGCACTGCCGATCTGAACGATTGATTCATTATTACCATGGATCGGTATTGGGATTGATCAAGGGCGAATGTGAAATAGCAGCCACGAACTCAGCGGGTTATCCGAGATGCGGTAGCAGCGGCCAAAGCTCCTGCTGGCGGGGAGTGAAGCTTTTCAACTCGCCGGTCACTGGCTCCCTGGAGGAATTTAGCCTGGCTGCAGTAACGTTATCGCGAACGGAATGAATACCATCTACTAGCAAACAAAACATCTTTTCCAAACTGTGAGGCGGGCCTCCCCTGGGGGGCCCCAAAGAAATTCAGGGGAGGCGCGGAGGGATGGTTAGAAAAAAATGAAGGAAAAATATGTTTTTTATTTTACAATTTTCTATTTTTTTATGAGTGAAACATGATTTTAAAGGTCTCTTTTTTTATGGACAAATTTGGGGGGTTGGGGGGGGGCGCGGGTGTGTCACTGTTTTCAGAGGGGAGGCCCACATTGATGGAGTTTGGGAACCCATGAGGATTCGCATTACCTATGTAGGGTCTGTGTGCATGGAAGGTGCAGTGTATTTCAGAAGCATCATCTTCGTGTAGAACAGAACTTCAAGGAGGCCAAAACCGTTGAATCAACAATTTATTGAGCGTGCCTACCACAGGGGGTCACTTCGGCAGTACTGAATTCTCAGTGTCGTGACTTCAGTTTATAAACTGGCTTCAAGCCAGGAATCACATGACAAACAAATTTGCATACAAGGAATGTTCATTAACACTAGTCCTCTGAATGGTCAATGAATCAGCTGAGCTCTGCCCCCCCTTCGGACACGGGGCTCCCTGGGTCCTTCCTGGAATCATGTTACAAGACTGTAGGCTACTTTTAGAGGTGACCATTTGCTATAGACAAAGGATCATGCTGACTCAGGGACAAAGGCCACCTGTTCTAACTCACATGTTAAACTCCTTATATTAACACAGTTCCAACTAAAGTGAAGTTTATTCATTATTCTGAGAGAACTGTAATACAGATATGATTAATGTACAGTAATACAGTATAAAATATACTACAAAGGTGAATAAAATCTAATATATATATGTGACCGCCGCTGGTAATTTGGTCCTCTACTAGGCATTTTCAGTTTTCAGTTTTTTACAGATTATGAAAGTGCAGATTGTAAGCTTTCAAATGAGGTCTCATACATTGAAATCTGGACATATTTGAAGAAGATATGCTTATTTGAATGCTAGTACTGCCAAATCAACTTAGCTGAGAAATCTCCCTCCAAAGTTCTCCAACATTTTCACACCTCTGACTGCCAGGTAATGGGCGTGAACAATGGCCTGGTAACCCCTCCCCCAGCCACTCCCCCACTGGACGATCTGTCATTATCTGTCAGAGTGGCTGTCAACTTGGGGTATTAACTGAGAGTGGCAGCCGAGTGGGCTGCTCTCTCACTGATGACCCCACACTCTGAGTCAGTATTAATCGTGTGTGGTGAATGCAGTTAAGAACAATATAAGATGAAGTTCAAATTTAACGTTCTTTATTGTCACATACATGATATAAAGTACAAGCATAAGTAGTTAAGTGTACAAAAAAAGGCAACTGTCTAAGTGTTAAAGTGTACAGTCAGTTGTCTGTTTTATAGACAAGGTGCATAGTGTTCATTGTGATCAAGTGTACAACAAAGTAATAACAGTCCCCAGCTCAATACTCAAGGTAATAACAACAGTACTCAGCTCAGTATTCAATATTCTAACAATGCAGTCTGTGCAAGTGTGGGCAAGTCTGTGCAAGAGAACAAGCAACGCTTCAGTATACAAACAGGAAAACAGGAAAGGCTCTGGCCTTTCTCCTGCAGTGCTGTCCGTCCTGATGATCTGCAGTGAATCTACAAGCGGACAGTCTTGTTCTGAGCTGCTGTGGAGTTTGGCGGGGGACATGTGACGTCTCGTCCCTCATCAGAACAGAACTCTCTGATCTTGTCAAAGAGATACGTCTGTCTGGCCATGTCCAGTCTGCGTGGGGCTTGCACAAGAAGACCTTCTCTGGGGGGCAGGACATCAGGCTTGCGCAGCAGCTGAAACTCGACTGCCGGTGCATCACGGTGTTCTCTGGCCACAACCATGCCAGGTCTCTTAGTATCAAAACTGCAATAGAATAGAAGGAAGAAAGTACATTAAGCTATTGCCCACAGTACTGGCACTCCATATAGATAAAATAGTACCAGAAAGTGTTGATTAAATAGACTAGCTAATGCATGATAGGATGAACGTATTCTCACCTGTTGTGCAAAATCAAAGCTGTAGTGCATAGTGATCTTCTTGCTGGCTGGTATGGAGGGGCCCAGGGAGAGCTGCAAATCCTCACCTTTTTGCTCATCCTGTAACCAAAACAAAAAACAAAGGTGTCAGACTACCATAGCTCTCATGCTCTCTCATTCTGTTTCTCTCTATAATATAGCTACCTAGCTCGATATTAGCTGCCACGCTGGCTAGTTTAGGAACAAAGGGCTAGCTCAGCTAACTAGCATGTTAGCTAACGTTAGCTAGCTAGCCTTTGTTAGTTTGTTATGCTAGCTAGACTTAGTCACTTGTTTAGAAAGGAGCTACTGCTAAACGACTAACGTTAATGTAATGTAAACAGCACAGATAGTATAAAGATCAGCTTACCCCAAAGCAAAGCAGAATGCTTGGCGGTGGTGTGAATCTGGTACGTCGTTCGCGTTCGCTTTGTAGCAACTTGCTTTGCTGATACAGTCATCTCTGTATCACAGGTCATCAAGAATAAAACTCCGTGTACGAACGAGTCCTGCTCTGCTGGAGTTTTAGCTGCTCTTAAAACTCTTTCCATGTCCTGGATGCCATCCCCGTCTTCTCTTTAGCAAAAGCTGTAGCATCCATGGTTTAACTTTGAACTGAATGTAAACAAAGCCGGCGTGTTTGGGAAGGGTGGGGGGCGGAGAACCTGGAAGCAATAGCCAATGAAACCAAATCATGCTAATCGATCTGCCCGCCCCCAAGCCCGGCTCGAAATCAGCTAAAAACGAGCTTAGTTTGCAGACTAATTAAACGTATTTCGTGAACCTAAAACTGTTGTCTGTTATAGTAAGTGGGTTCTTCACAACTTCAACTTTGGTAATACAAAATAAAACAAAAAACGAAAAAAAACGTTTTTTTATGTATTTTGCCCTCTAGCGCATTTCGGGGTTTGCCGAGTTGCGGACCAAATCACCAGCCGCTGTCACATTTAAGTCTAGTTTGTTGACGAAAATGTGAATAGATATAGTCATAGTTTTTGTCATCATACATTCATTTTTATTTAGTTATCGTCTCGTGACGATAACCCCAAAAATGTCGTTGACGAATAGTTTTCATCATAGTTCTCGTCAACGAAATTAACACTGGAGCGGTCACAACCGATTTCTAGGGCGCTCCAGTTGTTGTGTGAAACTGCCCGTTCTCGGACGGATGTTTGACCTAAAAAAGACCCAGTAGTCAGATGCGCTGTGCATTGTGGGGCGCACTGTTTGTTTACTTGACTCTCCAGTGGAGTGCGAGCTAGCTAGCGAGCTAGCGCAAAGGTGATGAGGGACTGAATAACTGAAATATTCAAACTTTAATAACCGAAATAAGAGGACAAGAGACATAAATAAGCACTAGTGCTATGAGCAACAGGCGTTGTAACATCTCCATGTTTACGTCTTGTTTACATCTCAAGCCGGTCTACTCATGTTTACAGCCGTCGTCATGGAAACATCATTGGTGCGTACTACATCATGCGTGGCCTTGCGAAGCTTGCGCTAATGTAGTTTGCGTTGACTATGAATAGGCGCGGCTGTGCTTCTCCAAAGTGCGCCAACTTCTTGTTTCAGTCAAAACCAAGTAGGCCTAATGATTTACGTCCTGCAAAATATACATCTTTCTATCCAACAATGAATGTTTAATTTGCCAGTGAATGTCTGTTTTGCCAGTGCTCTACAAGAGTATGCACACGTGTGTGTGTGTGTGTGTGTGTGTGTGTGTGTGTGTGTGTGTGTGTGTGCGCGTGCCCAGGCCTTTGGCCCATAGTTCGCCAGTTTACCTACTCTTTTAGCTTACCCTGTGTTGTTAGTCCTGCCTGTTGTTTTGTCTCATTGGTCTTCTCTGTTCTTGTAAAGCGTCCTTGGGTGTATTGAAAGGCGCTTTATAAATCTAATTGATCATTAATGTTGTTTCTCTGTTTTGTATTTTTCAGAAAAGAGAAGCACACACCAGCCACGTTATCCACGCCAGTTTCCATCCTAGTTGGTTCTGCTGAGATGCGTTCAAGACCACCGGCTTTGCTGTCAGATATCTTGTTCATAGCTTGATACACTTCATGAGATGGATTATTTATTGATTTTATTAATTTATGGAGTAACAAGTCCATTGTTTGTTTGTTCATTCCAGTGAAAAATTACAAGTAAATGATAAGTTTGGAGAAAGAGAACCTGTTTCCATGCTCTTTTTATTTCCAGACATTCCATGAAGGTTTATGTGGTGTGCGCTAGCTTTATCTGGCGGAATGCCGCTGGAGGAACTCTAGTGTATAGCCGTCGGCAGGCCGGCGAGATTTTACCCCCCTCTTAGTAGCACATCAGCGCTGGAGGACCTCTGGCGTCCAGCTGTCGGCAGAAAGTCCAGGATTACCCCACCCGCAACAACCATATAAAACAATATTATACAATTTAAAATGATAGGCTAAGGCTCACATTATTTTATTTGAAAGAGCACACTATTTAATTAATTTCTGCTTTTATTTCTACACCAAGGAAATACCTACACAAACGTTTGAGCAGTGCAGTATAAACTTGAGAGTACTTTGCACAAATTGCATGGAATAAATGTAGGCATATTGAACACTAGATTGGTCAAAGAAAAAAATGATAGGCCTAGTAGACTTATAGGAGGTGATACTTTTTTATACTGTAAGGTTACTAATTAGATAACCAACATTAGTAAAGCTTTAGTTAGGAGTTACCCGCTTTGTTGTAATATTGAGGAGCAATCCTTTAATTTAATGTTTTGTGTTTAGCCTAATGTATAATTAGACTGATAATTGTATGTAGGCTGTGATAGTATTTTAAACTGATCTAGTCAAAAGATTTACCAAGATACGTTCAAAAGGTTAAGTCTGGTTTATTGTGAAAAAACAATACGAGCGCAAGGACTTCCTGAAAAACGCAACAAGGGTGGTTTAGTCAGCGAAGTCCCGTTCATGGGTATTGCTGTGGCTTATATGCAATCAAAACAAAGGTACAGTGCTTCCAGGATGTGATTGGCTACTGCATTGTACATATGAATGGCAGGCGTGGCCAAGAGTAAAGACATGTGACATGAGGAAAAAGGCGGTAGTTTCTAAGAGGGACAAAGGAACAACGGATGGTTATTCTGGAGCAGACAGATGGCCTTCTGGAAGCCATTTTGTATGTTAGCACAGCCATGTGAATACTTGGGGGGAGGTGATGAATTACAAGAGAAGTGAGAGGACAAAGGTTTAAGGTGTTTGGATGTAAATTCCTTCACAAGGCACATTATTTTTCTGTATCAAGATTTACCCTCTAGGCCTAATAAAATATGCCTACAAATCAATAATTTTGCAACCTAAATGTGAGTAATGAATGTAAAACAAAGAGTGCAAGGCATTATTTACTTCGTAGGTGACAGGTTGGGTAGGCAAATGACATGACGTTAAACACTCTGGTACAGTAGGTGGTGGTGCCGCCAGTAACCCCAAAGAAGAAGAAGAAAAAAAAAAATTATCCCTCTTCCGGTTCATTTGAACTAACCCGGCCAACGTGCCCCGCGTCTGTGGAGGACAAACAAAGGCTGTAACTGTACTGTAAGTATTTCAATTTCAATATATTCATAGTTTGCACTATGTATTTTCATATCGCCCCGGTAGTAAATGATGCTAAAGTTTGGTGCAAGCTGCCCTTTTATAATGATTCTCTATGCTCTCTCTTCCCGATGTTAGCTAACGTTAGTCTGCTGGCTAGCTAACTTGATGAAGCATTTCTGTACACGGCTAGCTAAGTAACGTTAGCAGCATACCTAGGCTAGTGCTAAAATTACTCTGTCGCAATGAGTGTTATACGTTCTGCATTTTGTGGTAATTGTAACGTTGAGTTGGCAACTTGGAAACATTTCAGTTGTGGCCGTTTCTTGAACTTTTGTGAGGCGTTGTGGAGGGCCTTTGTTCGTTGGCCACCATTAGGCTGCCTGACGCGAATTCATCTCGGCTAACGTTAGCTAGCTACAGTTTTGGCAATGTAATCGCCGTCTGATTGGCTATAAGCCAATCTTTAATCATTTTGAGAGAATAGCTAACTTTCCCAAATGCTCTGGCAACGTCTGTGAAAGTTCCCATGGTCAATGAGTAGGCTGTGCTAGGTAGGCAGTTGGCACTACTAGCTAGCCAAGCTATTATTGCTAAAATTAGCCATCTTATTAGATTCTGCAAAACTGCAGGGCTGCGTTCCGAATCGTATACTTCTACTTCTTACTACCAGTACCTACTACAGCTGCCCTTAGAAAGTACGTACTTTGCAAGCAGTAGACATCCAATTGGGACATACTACTCTGTCATAACATTGCTCTTCGAAATGGTTGGCGCAGTAAATCCCTTGCAGATGCACGAGAACGCCATTCATCGAGCTCGCCAGAGACGCCAATACCGTCGGAGGACAAGAGCTCTCCTGTTGTTCCTTTGCAATGTATGTAGTTTGAACTGAATTGTACATTCTAACCTGATCAAGGTATTTATCCACGTCAGTAAAATTACATAATGTATTTCAGTCATTGTCATTCTATGTCCTGTCTGCATGTGAAGCAGCCTCATTTAACTTTGTAACGTTAGTGTAAACATTCTTGCCAATTCTGTTGTGTAACTTAGTTGACTGAACCTACATTTTACAAACTTTGATATGTGACAGATCATCATCAGATCATTGCAGTCGTAATGTAGTGTCCTTGTATCTCAAACTGGAAATAAACCATTCATGCAATTAAGTTAACTTTTTATTTCTCATTCATTTCACATTCAATCACCATACTCATATTCATAGGATGTCCAACCTACAACATATTGCCATTTGAACCTCAATGCACCCATCCTGCAGCTCTACTTTGATGGCGTGTCCAACCTCCGCCCTGACCTCCGCCTGACAAGAGCATCCATAGCAGCACTCACAGGTGCTCTTACCCTGGAGGCTGAACATGGCTGGGAAAAAGATCTGAAAGTCCTCATGTTCCTGTACTGGCTTGCCCATGCAGCCTCCTACAAGGTAGTCTCGAGGGCTTTCGGCATCCCCAAGACTACAGTCCACAGGACCATACACAAGGTCAGCCGGGCAGTGGTTGGGCTCCTGAAGAGGATCGTCCGCTTCCCTCAACCAGACCACATTGAGGAAGTGGGTGCTGGCTTTGCCCGGCTAGAGGGCTCTCCAGCATTTCGCGTGGCAGTCGGTGCCATCGACGGCTGCCACATACGAATCAAGCCCCCTGCAGAGGATGACAACTGCTATTTCAACAGGAAGCTGTTCGCCTCCATCCAGCTCCAGGCTATCTGTGACCATCGTGGCAGGTTCATAGATATGTTCTGTGGTTTCCCTGGGTCTGTCCACGATGCCCGTGTGCTGAAGAACAGTCCTGTCTATTCCTAGCAGCTCTACCCACCAGAGGGAAGATGCATCCTGGGTGATGGTGGCTACCCCTGCCTGCCTGATCCGTCTGATGACGCCCTACCGTGAGCCTGTCCAGAACGCTGTGCAGGCCAGGTACAACAAGAAGCTGTCCAGAGCCAGGTGCATCATAGAGCGCTCTTTTGGAATGATGAAGACCCGTTGGCGTTCCATCTTCTTCAAGTCCCTAGAAGTGAGCCACACTTTTGCACCTGTTGTCGTCACCTGCTGCACCATCCTTCACAACCTCTGCCTAGACAACGGCGACATTGTGGAGCCTGAGGAAGATGATGATGAGGCAGGAGAGAACGGCGATGGCCCAGAACCTGGAAACAGGGATGTGGAAGCAGGTGAAGGTGTCAGAGAACTCCTGGCTGCAGCAGTGTCTGCACCACTTGACTGTGTTCCAGCTCTCCAAGAACACGATTACACGATCCAACATTAGGATACACAGCATCACACCTCATTGTTTCTTCACCAAAACCAAGCTTGATGCCTATGTTAATTTGTTCCTCATTTTGCATTGTCACCCTCATTTTCCCAAGCTACCACTATGCATTATGTTTTGTTTAACACGTGTGATGTATAAATCCAATGATCAATCATGATAACTACATCTAATGATCAATCATGACTTGTGTATTGTGTACTGTGTAATCCACACATCACTTTGTCCCAGTTTCACCTGTAACTTTGAAGTCATGTCAACGGTTTCAGGGCCACTGGTAGCTCACAGTTGCCTCGCTGTGCAGGACTTCTCAAGGAGAGAAGACTAGAATCCTGGCATCAGAGGGGAATGTTCAAACAGACAAAGAGGAGACAGATATACATGCAGTTAAAATGATGGCCAGACAAGGAAAAAGTGTGGATGCTTTGAAAGACCATTTCAAGTCCAGTGGAGGCCCAGCTACCCCTGTCAGTCATCAATTATTCAACACTCAGGATACAGTATATTTGACTGATTGAGCTCTAAGAAAGCACAGGTTAGTTGAATAGACGAATAGACAGGTTAGTTGGTAGAAAGATTTAATGAGGCATTTTAAGCAAACAAATGAAGCAAATTAAATTTGGCATATAGACATGCTGCAACACAAGACAAACAAAACAAACAAAGCTAAATTATTATTTCTTGGTGAGTGCCTCCAGCAGTGCCAAAAAGCGGTCCTCCCGCCTCTCCTCTCTTGACCGAGACTCATCCTCTCTCCTCCTGGCCTCCTCGTCTCTTCTCTCCTTCCTTGTAAGTTTTATTAGTCAGGTGCACATCATACAGGTATAATATGTACTGGAATGCAATTGCTAGCTCCCAAATGTGCATAGTACAGTAAAAAAAAATAAGACAAAAAATTGAAAATAGAGTAAAAATACAGCACAATCTTGTTACACTGAGGGAGACTGGAGTAGTCCACACCATCTTGTATTTGTCATACCTTGTTCTGGCTGCCTCCTCTCTCCTCCTGGCCTCCTCTTCTCTTCTCTTGCTCTCCTGGTACCTCTCCTCCTCCCTAGCCCTGGCTGCCTCCTCTCTCCCCCTGGCCTCCTCATACCTTTGCTCCTCGAGCGCCTGCTGTCTTGCCTCTCTCTTCTCCATCTCTCTAAGGTAGTCCAGTACCTGGCTACTGGACTGACCTCCCTCCCTCCTTCTCTTTCGTGGTGGTACAGCAGGACACTCGTCCTCCACAGGAATGGGATCAGACACAGAGGGAGTTGAGACTTCAACAGCCTCCTGGCTTGCTGATGAAATTAACAATGGTGGGGCGATGGATGGCTTACTGCCCAATGCAGCATCCATCACCCCCTACCATTTCCAAGAGGCTGCTGTTGACTCCCCTCCCTCTGTGCTGACCCGTTTTAGGACACTTCAAATCCTGCAAATTAGATGACAGGATTAGTTAATGACACTAAAGCATAGTAAATGGCTAATCGAAGGCATGCACACAACACTGGTGACTGGCTTTGTATTTTTGTTTGAGGTTCTCCCATTTCTTTTTAATGGTGGCTGGTGTCACCTTCCCCTCCAAGCCATGCTCGACCACAAACATCCTAAGGGGACAAGGAACATGCCCAGCAATGACAAATGCTCCTTTCATCACATTTCGGAAAATAGGGTCAAGTGTTACTCACTCAAACCACTTTATCGCTGCATTCCTCTTCCCAGTGAACAGCTCCTCCTTCTCCATCCTCCACTGAATAAGTCTCTCCGTATGTCCATCTGTCCCTAACAAATTAATAATGTTTTCCAGTGAGACAAAGCAGTTGACCGACTAGTACTTCAACTACCTAGTTAACGTTAGCTAACTGACGTCCTGGATAGGCTCGTGCATTATCAGCAAACTATTTTCTGGTGAGCTGAATGTCGTACGTTCTATTAATACATCCATGGTCGTATCTTACATAGCTAGCTATACTGACTTGGCTTGCATTCTGCTTTTTGGCAAATTTGACAGAAGAGTGAGAGGTAACGTTGTTAACTTCAGTGCACCACATAGCTAGCTAGCTAACTAGCTCTCCTGGTACCTCTCCTCCTCCCTAGCCCTGGCTGCCTCCTCTCTCCCCCTGGCCTCCTCATACCTTTGCTCCTCGAGCGCCTGCTGTCTTGCCTCTCTCTTCTCCATCTCTCTAAGGTAGTCCAGTACCTGGCTACTGGACTGACCTCCCTCCCTCCTTCTCTTTTGCAGTGGTACAGCAGGACACTCGTCCTCCACAGGAATGGGATCAGACACAGAGGGAGTTGAGACTTCAACAGCCTCCTGGCTTGCTGATGAAATTAACAATGGTGGGGCGATGGATGGCTTACTGCCCAATGCAGCATCCATCACCCCCTACCATTTCCAGGAGGCTGCTGTTGACTCCCCTCCCTCTGTGCTGACCCGTTTTAGGACACTTCAAATCCTGCAAATTAGATGACAGGATTAGTTAATGACACTAAAGCATAGTAAATGGCTAATCGAAGGCATGCACACAACACTGGTGACTGGCTTTGTATTTTTGTTTGAGGTTCTCCCATTTCTTTTTAATGGTGGCTGGTGTCACCTTCCCCTCCAAGCCATGCTCGACCACAAACATCCTAAGGGGACAAGGAACATGCCCAGCAATGACAAATGCTCCTTTCATCACATTTCGGAAAATAGGGTCAAGTGTTACTCACTCAAACCCCTTTATCGCTGCATTCCTCTTCCCAGTGAACAGCTCCTCCTTCTCCATCCTCCACTGAATAAGTCTCTCCGTATGTCCATCTGTCCCTAACAAATTAATAATGTTTTCCAGTGAGACAAAGCAGTTGACCGACTAGTACTTCAACTACCTAGTTAACGTTAGCTAACTGACGTCCTGGATAGGCTCGTGCATTATCAGCAAACTATTTTCTGGTGAGCTGAATGTCGTACGTTCTATTAATACATCCATGGTCGTATCTTACATAGCTAGCTATACTGACTTGGCTTGCATTCTGCTTTTTGGCAAATTTGACAGAAGAGTGAGAGGTAACGTTGTTAACTTCAGTGCACCACATAGCTAGCTAGCTAACTAGCTGGCTAGTTGATGTTACAGAAGTAAAGTTACGCTAGTAGCTACCACTAGCTAAGCCACTGGCTGAGGTTATAGGTTTACATTTGCGCTCATTTATCCACTTAGCTTCGTGCAGCAATAGTATATTTTAATGTTTCAATTATACACACGACACGAGTCGCTACAAATATGTAGTGACGTTACTGTACTTACACTTGAATGCGCTGCCGCTGGCATCCGCCATCATTGCACATCTGTCTGCGCGCCACAGGATTCATAATAAAGCCTCCAGCGCGACTCGCACGTGACATCATTTACGCTGCGCACAGGATTGTGGGTCAGAATAGCCAGAAAAGCCTGCTGACTTGCACACTGCAAAATACGACCGGATGTAGTAGGACATCCTGGTATTTTTGCCATACTGCATGTGGCATACTATGCCCGTATCCATCTACAATGAAAGTAATAGAGATAGAGATTCCACATTTTATGACACACAACTTGCACGTCCTTCACTATTATCAACTGTAATGTTCGTGCTAGGATATAAGAGTTTAACATAAATAGGGCGAGAACAGAGCGCAATTCAACTTTGGTCCCTGCCGAGCGGGACAAAAGTCTCATAGGAGAGGGGCAAAAGTCGCACTGCTGCAAAGTGTGTCCTATCTCTGTTTTTTGGGCATGTAATTCTCGTTACTTTCAACGAATGTATTATTAGACATAACATCATACTAATATATAGCCTTCAACGACCTCCTGAGCTGCCTGCCTGATGGTCTCAGGGCTAAAGAGACCGCGCGTCGTTTTCCTCACCCTAACTATTGACCTTGTAGCCCTCCCCAACCCCCATGAAATTCAAATGAGTTTGAGCCTACATTGACATGCAAATATGCCATCTGTTTGCAGGTAGCGAATTTCAAAGGACAGCTGTTGGCCTGTAGCTGTGTTCTACAACATCCTAGACCTGGCTGCAATTAATGCACATATTCTGTACAAGGAGTGCACAGGCGTCAACATACCTAGACGAAAATTCATTTTTGAGTTGGTCAAGGAGTTGTGCGCACCCGTGAGGATGGCCAGGGCTGCGCGGGCAGCAAGTGCAATACCAGCACGTAGGCAACTTTTGCCTGAAACACCCTCCCCATCTGCTAAAAGGAGAAGGTGTCAAGTCCGCCAATGTGCAGGGAACAAAACTTGTGACATCTGCTTCTCTTGTAAGCGACTGGTCTGTGGCAAATGCTCTAAAAATGCACCACCAATGTGCAGGGAATGCTAACTTTGGCAAATATAGCCTACAGGGAACAAAGGCCTCTGGTTAGTGCTTATGTCCATCTTAGCTAGTTTAGCTAGCTACCCCCGGACCATAACTCTAAACTAGCCCTCACATTAACCTTATCCTAACCCTAACCTTCACCTAACCTGCGATATTTAGTTAGCACTCGTTGCTCGGAACTAGCCTTTTTTTTATTTATTATTATTTATTTATTTATTTTTTGCCCGGAACTAGCCAATTGGAGGCAACTTCCAGCCGTAGACGTTTCCCTTCCAGCCATCACCTGATTGGGACTTCAGTGCACGAGGGCGGGATTTCTGGTCATACATGTCACGTCCGTTTTTTTGTAAACAAGCAAGCACTATGGCGTGTTCCAGGCAACCCGTAACCCGTGTTTTTCCAACCTTCTACATGTGAAAATGCACTGGAATGGCAGTCAAACCCGTAACTTTCCACCCGTGAACTCGTACCAGATCGATGTTCTCCCAGTTGCACTCTCTGATGTCACACAGCCCTCTAAACAAGATGGCAGCCCACATGGGTACAGCGACAATGATAACTTTAGGGCAACGTAAAGTAAATTTGTACGTTGTAATCAAAATAATGCAAACGATTATGCACTACAATCTGCTATGTGTATGTAATGATGCCCAAATATGTTGACAAGAGATAGCTAGTGCCAGCTAGCTAACATTAAGGTAAACCTGAACTTGACCACGCAAACGGCGATAAGTTGATGATGTCAATAACGTACGATTTCTTAGCATAACGAATTTAGGCATAATGTTTAGCTTGCCAGCTCTGATAGTGTAAATCTCAAGCTGTTGCCATATTGGCTTGTTTACATTTATCAGTTTGCCTGGAATGCTATGAAGTCCTGAGTCGTGACTTGAAGTCGTAACTTACGGGCTCAAAAAACTATGTGACGCACATTATTTAAAAATAAAGTGGAAACTTATTATTGTTGGTGTCAATTTATTTTTCAGTACAATACAACTGTATGTGTCACACTCTGTTTGTAGCCCTCTGCAAATACCAACCCCCACCCATACAACAGTATACTACAACTACATAACATTGGTTGGATAGGCAAATAATAAACTATGTTTGAGCTAGCTAATACTACCTACCATTAGCTCAACCGGGCCAGTTGCCAGTTAGCGATGAGAGGCAGAGTCCCAAGCCCAGTTGATAGCCTCCATCTTGGGATGAGGGTTGTGCAATTGGCCAATATCCAGCTTCATACACCCAACGTTAGGCTAGCTAAGCTAGCTAGCAAGCAAGCAGTTGCAAAGTTGCAAAAATGATGCGGGGGGCAATATCTCTCGCTAGCTATGCATGACGTATTATATTATTTTAAGAGTTGGCCCCAAAACACAAAAACATTAATTTGAAGTTAAAAGCTAACAAAAGCTGAGGCCGTCTATAAACTGGGGCCGTCTCATTCATGACGGCGACAGGCACTAGCCTGGCAGACTGCATCGAATAGTTATCAAACAAGCTTGAGAACTAACGTTAGCTGGCGTAATCCAATAATTCCCCCAAAAGAACCCCTCCACTGCACAAGCGTTTTACCAAACCTAGCTAAGCACAAGCTACTGAGTGCAACGTTAGCCCTGCTAACGGAGAGAACTGATTTGGAGGAGATTGTTGCAGCTGGTGCTAAATGAGGCAAAGGAACATGTCAAATAGAATACAACAAACATGCGGAAAATGTATTCAATCACTTCTTCTTACGGCTTTCCAGCAGTGTCGATGCAACTATTACTGCCCTCCACAGAATGTTGCTACATACTTCACGTCCGGATGTAAACAAGCCAGATTGCCAGATTGGTGCTCCAGCCCCAATGAGTGCTCCAAATCCCCCCAATGCGATAAATACCCGCCCAAATATTATATATTTATTTAGTATAATATATATCTATATATCATAATACATGTTAAGAAAAATGCCTTTCAGCTCAAATTCCGAAAATAATAACTAATGTGGTAAAACTGCAACACAAGCCTACCCCAGCGGCTTAGCTAAATCCGACCGGGCCTGAGTAAACATAGAATTCATCCATAAATCCATCCATAAATTGCTCAATAGGTGAATAGTCCTACATCATACTGCGCCAATGTGTTCTTATTTTTCAAGTGTTATCAGTGATATGCTTTCTATTTGATAATAGGGCTTGGGAAAATGTAGTCCCAGACACGACCATCTTCTTTCTACACAGGTGTATCTATTTGTAGCCCAAGCCGATATAGCCCCATTTGGTGTCACAAACACACACACGAGCGCCATCTAGCGGCCATTGTGTGTCAGTAACAGCCTCCCATTCTAAAGACTGCGGGGGCATTTGACCCACTCCGCGGCGAAGCTGGTAAGTTTCAAATGCTTGGCGCTGCTAGTGTTAAGGTCGAACACGGGCCTTGAAGGCAGGTCATTCGAATGATCACAGTGGAGTGAACATTGTGTTGATGGCTGCCATGAAAGGACAAATAGAAGTAAAGGACATACAGAATATTTGGGAGGGTATTGTAAGACCCTTTCACAGTCAAAGGTTAAGAAAAACAGTTTAGCTCCAAATGTTTTCTTCCGCCTGTTGATTTTTTCTTACTTACACTGAGGGGTCAGGATCTGCCGCCGTTCTAAAGAGAAAGCATAGTATTGACACAGGTAAAAATATGATTGAACAAGGATCTGTGCAATGAATATATACTTTTTTGATAGTTGCATTCTACCACATCTTTCAGATATACAGAGACAACTAGAAATCCCGCTTTGCAGATGTGTGCCTCCGTCATCAGGTTGCCTACATCCTCTGTCTAAACTCAACATAGCTGTAGGAGTTGAGATATCAGGTTCACCAGGCCAAAAACACCTTTTCAGGGGTTGACCTTTGGAGACCAAAATGTAATCAGTTCATACTAAAGTCAAATTGGACATTTTTTCCAAATACCGTCTAGCCGCTCAAGAAATTGTTAGGGTTGAGGATGGGCTAGGTAGGACCCAATGTGCAGACAGCAGTCCGGTAGCACAGGTTTAACGTTTAATTATAAACTCAGGAACATGGGGAGCAACACCAAACATTTGACAATGGACCGACAGAACAAAGGAAACAGGAGGGTATATATATACAGGGAGAACAATAGGTTTGCCACAAGACATAACGAGACACAGGTGCTGACAATCACCCAGACAAGGACATGAGGGATTCCAAATCCAGACACCAACACAAGGACAGAGGGAACTAGGGCACAAGGGAAGAGAACAGGGAACAAGGCTGGGAATGGGACCGGGCAGGACACTAAGGGGAAACTAGAAGTTCCGTACACACAACCCGAATCCATGATGCCTATAAAGCTTACCCGCTCTGACAATCCACCACATGCTCCCTGAGTAGATGGACAGGAATTTCCCCTCCGCATCTTAGGCAGATTTCATTGACACCTTCGTCCTAAAGTTAAAGAAAATGATAGTCAAAAATGCATAGTAGTTAAAGTATTTTCAACACAATTTTGCCGATATTATTTATTAAATTTAACTTACATTACTCGGGGCGAATATGTCTGCCTGAAGGGGGACTATGTAGGCGATGGACTTATTCAAAGCCTGACTCCGGTAGGCCACTGTGTAGCCCCCTTCAGGAATTCACACGTCCTCCAACTTCCTGCCTCTGCTGCTCTTTGTGATCCTGAAGCCACCTGCATTTCTTAATGCTGGAAAAGCTTCAAGTATAGCCTCCTGCACCTCAACGGCCTTTGCGTTAGGGAGGAATATTACTTTTCCAGCCTAGCCCGGACTGCTCAAGGTCAATCTTCTCTTGCGGTGTGGGCTGGAACTGAGTAGTTGTCCACCCGCAACAAAAGAAAGGGTGCTCCCAGAAGCTGCTTTCACTCCTGGAGCCTTGACCTCTGGACCTGGCGGAAGGGCTGAATAGCCTTGCCAAAGTATTTTGCCGTGGATACATTAGGGAAGACAAGACAGGGGTTTGGGCAGGAGGAGTAAGGAGAGAAGGGTCAAACTGGGTGAGGGCAGGGAAGGTAGAAGGATAGGTTGCTGAAGTGCCAGGGTGGGAAGGAAGAGGAGTGGTTTGACGGGGGTAGGTGAGGAAGAGGAGAGGGGCTGCTGGGGGTTGGGGAGAGAAGAGGAGAGGGGCTGCTGGGGGTTGGGGAGAGGAGAGGAGAGGGGTTTCCCGGGGTTAGGGAGGGAAGAGGAGAGGGGCTGCTGGGGGTTGGGGAGAGAAGAGGAGAAGGGTTGTGGGGGAGGGGAGAGGAGAGGAGAGGGGTTTCCCGGGGTTAGGGAGGGAAGAGGAGAGGGGTTGGTGGGGGTGGGGTTGTTCTGCTGTCTGAGCAGGGAGATGACGCTCTCGAGCACGGTGGCTACCTCAACCAATTGGCTGTGAATTAAAAAAGTGAACACCTTTCAAACATGTAAATCAATCGATCAATCATCAATCAGTTTGATAAAATCAATCAGTTTGATAAAAGTAGAGCATCTTCTACAGTTCTGTTGTAGTCTGAATAATTTTGAGAACAAACTTTTTGCACATCTATATGGGCTGTAAAGTAATAAAATAGTCTGACTGAAGTAACAACATTATCATTTTATAGATTAGCCTTGTTAAAAAAATAAATATTGGATGGCTAATTGAAGTAATCGGACAAAGTTGACAAATTTGATGATTTCGCCAGGCCTAGCCAACTAATTTGCATATTAACTAACATTACCCACCTAAAAAGCATGTATAATAATAATCATTTTGCTCACATTGTGCTGTGACTCGTTAACATAGGCCTATTATTAAATTGGTTATGCCTTTACAGTAAAAATCTTATCTGATTAAGACGCATGATATTGTGCAGAGTGCATTTCAGTATTTATTGCGCCTAGTAGAGTAGTCTACCCCCTACTAGGCCTACAGCCCTGCGAAAATGGATAAACATGAATCAATCAATAAACAAACATGATGACAGCAAATGGCCTAGCCTAAATTTGATTATCGTAGGCCTGGGCTAAAACTATCCTACAAGATCAGTTGACTGATTACATTTTCTCTAATCTCAAATTTTCTCTAATCTCAACATGTCCAAAAGTCTACTTTACAGTGAATGCTGGATGGTTGAGATCTTCTCATTGTCTGAACATGACTGTCTTGTAGTCTGGGCTTTAGGCCTATTATTTCAAGTGGTCGGAGCAGCGGTCCAGTAGCCTATTTTGTAAAACAATGAAATATAGGTTACCGTCTGACAGGCCTACGACTGACTCCGTCAGTTTAGACAAAAACACAAGTCGCAATAAATCCAATAACTGAAAGGGCACCCGAGGTTAGTAGAAGAATATAAGCCTATAGAAGTCTCAGTATTTGTTTGGTGGCCTACAAGCATTAACGAAGGCCTAATTGTCTCTGGTCCATTTATCATAGGGCCTACATTCAAATATAATACAGCCTTATATATTTAAGGAAATAATAATAATATGCAAAATGTATGCCTATGACTTTAATTAACTTTATTCATCTCTCAACTGTAATTATTGTCTCTGTTTCCTAGAGTCTTTAAATATATTATACATAATAGCCTATAGCCTACATGTATTAATATAATTTATAACAGTTTAAGTATTAGTGGGTTGTGGGATGATGCCGATAGGCTATCGTGATATTCAATGCATTTCTATGAGGTTGCGCGTGCAGATTTCTTTTCTTTTTTCTTTTTTTTTTTCCAGCCGCGAGGTGAAAAATCAGCACCAAGTGCGCAAGCGGTCCGGGCGGCCACCTTGCGCACGCGGCTGGTGAGAACGGCGGCATTCATTGGGCAGTAGCTGAGCGATTTTCAAAACCACTTCTTTCTGCTCCAACCGAGCGCTGAGTGCTTGCTAGGAGACGATAGCTTTTCCTTTTATCAATCATCTCAATTTTTGACTTTGGACTTTAGGTCCGAAATGGCGAGAAGAAACTAGGCCTTCGCCCCAGCCAGGACTCTTTATAGCCTACCGCTGGGCATACACTGCCAAACGGTGTCAGATATGTCACACTTAGCCTACACAGCAAAGTGAGCCTGCACCGCAAAGGCTACAAAGAAAACTCACAGTAAAGTCGCACCTCAACATGCGAGTATTCATGAGTCTCAAATGTAGTCCTAGACCTGTCATGTTGGGGACCAACACAGGTGTTTCAAATTAATGATGTAGTTCTACTGCATAGGATTCTATGCAGTAAAGCCAATCAGATAAATTGAAACATGTGTTGGTCACCAACATGACAGGTCTAGGACTACATTTGAAACTCATGAATATATACATATCACTGACCTGAGGGGTGTTCACTACAAACGGGGCAGTAGGCAGTACACAAATCCCAGTTAGGGGCAGCCAAGTCGCCCACAATTAACCTACCCCCCCAAAGCTCCTCTCCTGATAGGCCTAAACTTAAGACAATTTCATAGGCTATATAATAAATAGTGCAACACGGTACAGTAGTTCAATAACAATACATCAAAAGACAATAATATAATTGAAGTTAGATGAAAACTTAACTCGCCCTGCTGACGAGACCCAGTCATGCTTTCTGCTTGCTTGTAACTAAAATCAATGTAGGGCAATTCCCCATATAATGTGAAATGCAAGGTCATGGTTAGAGAAAGATACTGTGTAACACTCATGTCCCCATAGGGAGTGGTATGCAAAGTCATGGTTGATATGGACAGACTTTCTCTTAACTTTTGTTAGGCCGATAGGCCTACCTTGTGTAACTCTTTGTCACAATAGGGCTGATGTATCATTCCAGTATAGATATTAGGCGAGAGGGGGTAGGGAATGAGACACACAGATTTGCAGTGAACTAACAATAAGGTTGAAATCATGATGATTCATGTTAAGGATGAAAGATAACTCCATATTTAGTAGTAGTGGTGATGATTGGTTGAATTTGCTGTATGGTAAATGGGTGGAGACAGGTAGGACTACAGATTAGAATAAAAGTTCTTAACACATAGAGGGAAGTTGGAATTTAAACAGACAGCCAATCTGATTTAATGGAGTTTCCCAGCACTGCCTCAGGACGCCAGAAAATTGAAGGAGACTGAATTTTTGCCTTTTTAACCGCTGAGCAAGTTTTGGGTTGAGATGCTATGACCTTGATGCCTGCATGGTAGAGGGGTATCAGACCGCCAGCCTGGGCGTCCTGGGGCACGTCTGATACTGGGCACAGCCCTCTGGAACCGGGGAGAGCAGAAGCAGAAGTCTGCTTCCCCTGTCAGCAAAGACATATTACCGAACGGGCCTACCGGGCCCAGGGGCCCAAGAGCTCAGGGGGCCCTTCGCATTTCTTGTTGTATCTTTAAAGGTCATTCATTAGTCATTCATGTCAATAACACAGCCCCAAAAATCATGCTGAAAAACTGAAGCCACAAGTCACAAGAAAGAAACCATCATGATACCTTTTAAGTGAGTGTTTATCTATAGAACTTTAGATGGGCTGAGTACTCATGGGCCCTTCAATTATTTTGGGATAAATCCAAAAACCAAGTCCTCCGCACAGAGTTTAGGTCCCTCGAGTCAAAGCTGAGCTGGGTGAAGCTTCTTTTATTGTGAGTTTTTGATAAATGACGTGGGTGGGGGGCCCTTCAAGTGTCTGTGCCCAGGGGCCCATCATTTCATAATCCGTCTATGCCTGTGGGCGTGAGGAGCTACTAGCTGAAATCATGTTGAGCACTCGAGCAAACTGCATCAGATAGAAGGATGACCCCTGCCACTCATCATGAGACTAGACGCTGTAAGGAAAATGCACAATACCTCTTCTAAGTTTCCCAAGCATATTATCTCAAGCTTGTAGTAGACAATCATAGCAGCTTATCAAACTACAGTGCGGCTGGTGGAGTCCAGTGCTCCCTGTAGGAGTTAGGTGTTGAAGGTTTGTAGCCACAACAAAAAACAGACTCTTGAAGGGGATGGCAGTTCAATGTTTGGCGTTCCAACAAGCCGTCAGGTAGCTGTCACAAGTTGCTGAAAGGAGGAGCAGCTAGCTAAGAGGAATGACCCATAGTGGGCTGCAAAGTTACAAACAAGATGGGTAATAGCGGAAAGGGTAAACCTGGGATGACAGGGGTTGCAATTCAGCCCTCTGGAGGTATTGTGGGCATATTAAAATAGGTCTGCAGTGTGGCCAGGTCTGATGAAGTACCTTGGGTGGCAGAGACATCTGTGTTTGACAGGTTCGTAACTTGAGACACTGAGGGGTTAGCCTACCTCTTGTTAAGCGCATCGTTGCCTCTGTGTATGAAATGCGCTATATAAATAAAGTTTGACTTGACTAAGCAAAGTTAAAGATCAGCTTTTACTGTCAGAAATGTTCAGGTAATGTGTTCCAGTAATGATAACAATAATATTTTTTATTGTTATTTTTCATAACAACAACAATAATAATAAGTCTTAGGAACACTATATAGGGAAAATCAACACAGCCCTGTAAGAATATGATCAGGTCCCACCTGTCTCATCTCTGAGTGAGTATGTTCTGAACTATAACAATGAAAAGTCATAAAATGGAATGTGGTTGCCTTTTAATTCATGCGTTCAACTGCAGTAAATGCAACAAGGTGTAATGTTTCCCTCATAGCAGGACCCGGAGAGAGGGCCATGCAGAATACTGCACCTGAAGTAAATAGCTGCCAATGAGGACAGTAACACAGAACACTGCTGTAATAATAAACCATGTTGAGACACAAAAATACAAGTCCCACGAGGAGAGACAACACAGTCAGCTCTCCTGTCCCCACTATTTATTTACATCAAACACGTCCGCTCAGGAGTCCGTTTTGTCCCCTCATCACAGTCTCTCTTGCACAACCGTGAACCTGGTACTGAATCTCTGTGTCTTGTAATTTGTACGAGTGATGAATGTGTATGTGTATGTCGGCTTTTAACATGTGGAAACTGAATTGCCCCTCGGGGATAAATAAAGTATTCTGTATCTTTTGATGATGATGAGGAGACGGAGGGGGAGGGAGACGGCGAGGAGGCGGGGCTGGAGGTCTCATCCCCGCAGGGGGAGCTGGGGGCAGTTCTCATCAGCCTCCTCCATGTGGACGATGGCGGGGACGGTGAAGGAGCGGCGCTTGTAGCAGGGTCAGGTCGGGGACGTAGTTGACCTGCAGGGTGTGTGTGGGACTGGGTCGGGTCCTGGAAGCGGACACGGAAGATGTTCTTGGCTGTGGGGGGAGAGGAAGAGAAGAGTAGACAGGTCAATAAACCAGCCTCATTTAGATTAGGTACAATAAACCTCATCTGATCCGATCTGTGTTGTGTGCTGTGTGTGTGTGTGTGTGTGTGTGTGTGTGTGTGCACGCGCTCTGCTCACCTGTCCGTTCTTTCTGCATAGCTGGCCATCGCAGAGCACGCCCTGGATGATGACGATCTGGACACACACACACACAGAGGGATGCAGGTTATAGACCGCGGCGTGGATTAAGTATTACTGTTAAGGACACAGCCCTGCAGTGTGTGTGTGCGTGTGAGCTCACCGCTTGCTCCAGGCCTGCCGCGTCGGAGGATCTCGCGCAGCAACAGTGGGTACACGAGCGTGGGATGTCCAGGAAGCTCCACAGGTCTGAAGGGCGACTCCAGGCAGGCAGTGCTGCTGGCATTTTCGCTGAGCGGAGGGAGGCAGAGGGTCAGACAGTCAGTGGCGCAAAGGCTCACTTGGTCAGACAGGGTGACACTGTAGGTAATGTTAGCCATTTCTTAGAGATTGTTGTAATATCTAGTCCCATGAGCTCAATAGTACATTGTGTCACAGGGTAATACAGTCATTGCTATATAATTTTACCTTAAACGATCATGCCATTTTTCGAGGTGTAGGCCTGTTTCCCTCACAGGATGGTCAAACGCCTTCAGAGTCACTCAGAATACCCATGGCCTGAAATGTACGGTACAGCACTTCATAAACGTAAATATAGAAATATACTGTACTGTAGTCTAACGTGAGCGTCTAGCCGCGTCTTTGTTTACATAAGCTAAGAGTCAAAAGTCAAGCGACCGATGGACAACAATAAATTAGCTAACGTCAGCTGCCAAACAGATCTCTAAACATATCATCGAACTAGCTTTAGCTCACAGAAGTTAGTTAGTTAGTTAGTTTGCTAACACAAT